>NC_138128.1:103897309-103899809 GCF_964188305.1 Podarcis bocagei | reverse complement strand
ATCTCGGGTCGTCGTCATCACTCATCTTTTCTTCTGCCTGCTCCCCTTCGCTCTCTGTCTCCTCCCTTGCCCGTGCCTCTGCTCCTAAACCCCTGACAGTTACGGTTAGGGTTACGGTTAGGGTTAGGGTTAGGATTAGGGTTAGCATTTCGGTTAGGGTTAGGGTTAGGGTTAGGGTTTGGGTTAGGGTTAGGGTTAGGGTTAGGGTTAGGGTTAGGGTTAGGGTTAGGGTTAGGGTTAGGGTTAGGGTTAGGGTTAGGGTTAGCGTTTCGGTTAGGCTTAGGGTTACGGTTAGTGTCACGGTTAGGGTTAGGGTTAGGGTTAGGGTTAGGGTTAGGGTTAGGGTTAGGGTTAGCATTTCGGTTAGGGTTAGGGTTAGGGTTACGGTTAGGGTTAGGGTTAGGGTTAGCATTTCGGTTAGGGTTAGGGTTAGGGTTAGGGTTAGGGTTAGGGTTAGGGTTAGGGTTACGGTTAGGGTTAGGGTTAGGGTTAGGGTTAGGGTTAGGATTGGGTTAGGGTTAGGGTTAGGGTTAGGGTTGTGTTAGGGTTCGCGTTTCGGTTAAGGTTAGGGTTAGGGTTAGGGTTACCGTTTCATTTAGGCTTAGGGTTACAGTTAGTGTTACGGTTAGGGTTACGGTTAGGGTTAGGGTTAGGGTTAGCATTTCGGTTAGGGTTAGCATTTCGGTTAGGGTTAGGGTTAGGGTTAGGGTTAGGGTTAGGGTTAGGGTTAGGGTTGGGTTAGGGTTACCGTTTCTGTTAGGCTTAGGGTTACGGTTAGTGTTATGGTTAGTGTTACGGTTAGGGTTAGGGTTAGGGTTGGGGTTGGGGTTCGGGTTAGGGTTAGGGTTAGGGTTAGGGTTAGGGTTAGGGTTAGCGTTCGGCTAGGCTTACGGTTACGGTTAGTGTTAGGGTAAGGGTTAGGGTTAGGGTTAGGGTTAGGATTGGGTTAGGGTTATGGTTAGGGTTAGGGTTGTGTTAGGATTCTCGTTTCTGTTAGGGTTAGGGTTAGGGTTTGGGTTGGGGTTAGGGTTAGGGTTAGGGTTAGGATTGGGGTTAGGGTTAGGGTTAGGATTTGGGTTAGGGTTCGGATTAGGGTTCGGATTGGGGTTAGGGTTAGGGTTAGTGTTACGGTTAGGGTTAGGGTTAGGATTAGGGTTAGCATTTCGGTTAGGGTTAGGGTTAGGGTTGGGTTAGGGTTACCGTTTCGGTTAGGATTAGGGTTACGGTTAGTGTTATGGTTAGTGTTACGGTTAGGGTTAGGGTTAGGGTTAGGGTTAGGGTTAGGGTTAGGGTTAGGGTTAGCGTTTCCGTTAGGCTTAGGGTTACGGTTAGTGTCACGGTTAGGGTTAGGGTTAGGGTTAGGGTTAGGGTTAGGGTTAGGGTTAGCATTTCGGTTAGGGTTAGGGTTAGGGTTACGGTTAGGGTTAGGGTTAGGGTTAGCATTTCGGTTAGGGTTAGGGTTAGGGTTAGGGTTAGGGTTAGGGTTAGGGTTAGGGTTACGGTTAGGGTTAGGGTTAGGGTTAGGGTTAGGGTTAGGGTTAGGATTGGGTTAGGGTTAGGGTTTTGGTTAGGGTTAGGGTTGTGTTAGAGTTCGCGTTTCGGTTAGGGTTAGGGTTAGGGTTAGGCTTAGGGTTACCGTTTCATTTAGGCTTAGGGTTACAGTTAGTGTTACGGTTAGGGTTACGGTTAGGGTTAGGGTTAGGGTTAGCATTTCGGTTAGGGTTAGCATTTCGGATAGGGTTAGGGTTAGGGTTAGGGTTAGGGTTAGGGTTAGGGTTAGGGTTAGGGTTGGGTTAGGGTTACCGTTTCTGTTAGGCTTAGGGTTACGGTTAGTGTTACGGTTAGTGTTACGGTTAGGGTTAGGGTTAGGGTTGGGGTTCGGGTTCGGGTTCGGGTTCGGGTTAGGGTTAGGGTTAGGGTTAGGGTTAGGGTTAGGGTTAGCGTTCGGCTAGGCTTACGGTTACGGTTAGTGTTACGGTAAGGGTTAGGGTTAGGGTTAGGGTTAGGATTGGGTTAGGGTTATGGTTAGGGTTAGGGTTGTGTTAGGATTCTCGTTTCTGTTAGGGTTAGGGTTAGGGTTTGGGTTGGGGTTAGGGTTAGGGTTAGGGTTAGGGTTAGGATTGGGGTTAGGGTTAGGGTTAGGATTTGGGTTAGGGTTCGGATTAGGGTTAGGATTGGGGTTAGGGTTAGGGTTAGTGTTACGGTTAGGGTTAGGGTTAGGATTAGGGTTAGCATTTCGGTTAGGGTTAGGGTTAGGGTTGGGTTAGGGGTACCGTTTCGGTTAGGATTAGGGTTACGGTTAGTGTTATGGTTAGTGTTACGGTTAGGGTTAGGGTTAGGGTTAGGGTTGGGGTTAGGGTTAGGGTTAGGGTAAGGGTTAGGGTTAGGGTTAGGGTTAGGGTTAGCGTTAGCGTTAGCGTTTCGGTTAGGCTTAGGGTTACGGTTAGTGTCACGGTTAGGGTTAGGGTTAGGGTTAGGGTTAGTGTTAGGGTTAGGGTTA
>NC_138128.1:103887309-103892309 GCF_964188305.1 Podarcis bocagei | reverse complement strand
TCGGTTAGGGTTAGGGTTAGGGTTAGGGTTAGGGTTAGGGTTAGGGTTAGGGTTGGGTTAGGGTTACCGTTTCTGTTAGGCTTAGGGTTACGGTTAGTGTTACGGTTAGTGTTACAGTTAGGGTTAGGGTTAGGGTTGGGGTTGGGGTTCGGGTTCGGGTTAGGGTTAGGGTTAGGGTTAGGGTTAGGGTTAGCGTTCGGCTAGGCTTACGGTTACGGTTAGTGTTACGGTAAGGGTTAGGGTTAGGGTTAGGGTTAGGATTGGGTTAGGGTTATGGTTAGGGTTAGGGTTGTGTTAGGATTCTCGTTTCTGTTAGGGTTAGGGTTAGGGTTTGGGTTGGGGTTAGGGTTAGGGTTAGGGTTAGGATTGGGGTTAGGGTTAGGGTTAGGATTTGGGTTAGGGTTCGGATTAGGGTTAGGATTGGGGTTAGGGTTAGGGTTAGTGTTACGGTTAGGGTTAGGGTTAGGATTAGGGTTAGCATTTCGGTTAGGGTTAGGGTTAGGGTTGGGTTAGGGGTACCGTTTCGGTTAGGATTAGGGTTACGGTTAGTGTTATGGTTAGTGTTACGGTTAGGGTTAGGGTTAGGGTTAGGGTTGGGGTTAGGGTTAGGGTTAGGGTAAGGGTTAGGGTTAGGGTTAGGGTTAGGGTTAGCGTTAGCGTTAGCGTTTCGGTTAGGCTTAGGGTTACGGTTAGTGTCACGGTTAGGGTTAGGGTTAGGGTTAGTGTTAGGGTTAGGGTTAGCATTTCGGTTAGGGTTAGGGTTAGGGTTACGGTTAGGGTTAGGGTTAGGGTTAGCATTTCGGTTAGGGTTAGGGTTATGGTTAGGGTTACGGTTAGGGTTAGGGTTAGGGTTAGGGTTAGGGTTAGGATTGGGTTAGGGTTAGGGTTAGGGTTAGGGTTAGGGTTGTGTTAGGGTTCGCGTTTCGGTTAGGGTTAGGGTTAGGGTTAGGGTTAGGGTTAGGGTTAGGGTTACCGTTTCATTTAGGCTTAGGGTTACAGTTAGTGTTACGGTTAGGGTTACGGTTAGGGTTAGGGTTAGGGTTAGGGTTAGCATTTCGGTTAGGGTTAGCATTTCGGTTAGGGTTAGGGTTAGGGTTAGGGTTGGGTTAGGGTTACCGTTTCTGTTAGGCTTAGGGTTACGGTTAGTGTTACGGTTAGTGTTACGGTTAGGGTTAGGGTTAGGGTTGGGGTTAGGGTTAGGGTTAGGGTTAGGGTTAGGGTTAGGGTTAGGGTTAGGGTTAGCGTTAGGGTTAGCGTTCGGCTACGCTTACGGTTACGGTTAGTGTTAGGGTTAGTGTTAGGGTTAGGGTTAGGGTTAGGGTTAGGGTTACGGTTAGGGTTAGGATTGAGTTAGGGTTAGGGTTAGGGTTAGGGTTAGGGTTAGGGTTAGGGTTAGGGTTAGGGTTAGGGTTAGGGTTAGGGTTAGGGTTAGGGTTGTGTTAGGATTCTCGTTTCTATTAGGGTTAGGGTTTGGGTTGGGGTTAGGGTTAGGGTTAGGGTTAGGGTTAGGGTTAGGATTGGGGTTAGGGTTAGGGTTAGGATTTGGGTTAGGGTTCGTATTAGGGTTAGGATTGGGGTTAGGGTTAGGGTTAGTGTTACGGTTAGGGTTAGGGTTAGGATTAGGGTTAGCATTTCGATTAGGGTTAGCATTTCGGTTAGGGTTAGGGTTAGGGTTGGGTTGGGGTTACCGTTTCGGTTAGGCTTATGGTTACGGTTAGTGTTACGGATAGTGTTACGGTTAGGGTTAGGGTTGGGGTTAGGGTAAGGGTTAGGGTTAGGGTTAGGGTTACGGTTAGAGTTAGGGTTAGGGTTAGGGTTAGGGTTAGGGTTACGGTTAGGGTTAGGGTTAGGATTTCGGTTAGGGTTAGTGTTAGGGTTAGGGTTACCGTTAGGGTTAGGATTGGGTTAGGGTTATGGTTAGGGTTACGGTTGTGTTAGGATTCGCGTTTCTGTTAGGGTTAGGGTTAGGGTTAGGGTTAGGGTTAGGGTTAGGGTTAGGGTTAGGGTTAGGGTTAGGGTTAGGGTTAGGGTTAGGGTTAGGGTTAGGGTTAGGGTTAGGGTTAGGATTGGGTTAGGGTTATGGTTAGGGTAAGGGTTGTGTTAGGATTCGCGTTTCTGTTAGGGTTAGGGTTAGGGTTAGGGTTGGGGTTAGGGTTAGGGTTAGGGTTAGGATTGGGGTTAGGGTTAGGGTTAGGGTTAGGGTTAGGATTTGGGTTACGGTTAGCGTTTCGGTTATGCTTAGGGTTACGGTTAGTGTTACGGTTAGGGTTAGGCTTAGGGTTACGGTTAGGGTTAGGGTTAGGGTTAGCAGTTCGGTTAGGGTTAGGGTTACGGTTAGGCTTAGGGTTAGGGTTAGGGTTAGCATTTCGGTTAGGGTTAGGGTTAGGGTTAGGGTTAGGGTTAGGGTTAGGGTTAGGGTTACGGTTAGGGTTAGGATTGGGTTAGGGTTATGGTTAGGGTTAGGGTTGTGTTAGGATTCGCGTTTCTGTTAGGGTTAGGGTTAGGGTTAGGGTTTGGGTTTGGGTTTGGGTTTGGGTTTGGGTTTGGGTTTGGGTTTGGGTTTGGGTTTGGGTTTGGGTTTGGGTTTGGGTTTGGGTTTGGGTTTGGGTTAGGGTTTGGGTTAGGGTTAGGGTTAGGATTTGGGTTAGGGTTCGGATTAGGGTTAGGATTGGGGTTAGGTTTAGGGTTACGGTTAGGGTTACGGTTAGGGTTAGGGTTAGGATTAGGGTTAGCATTTCGGTTAGGGTTAGGGTTAGGGTTAGGGTTTGGGTTTGGGTTTGGGTTAGGGTTAGGGTTAGGGTTGGGTTAGGGTTACCGTTTCGGTTAGGATTAGGGTTACGGTTAGTGTTACGGTTAGTGTTACGGTTAGGGTTAGGGTTAGGGTTAGGGTTGGGGTTAGGGTTAGGGTTAGGGTTAGGGTTAGGGTTAGGGTTAGGGTTAGGGTTAGGGTTAGGGTTAGGGTTAGCGTTTCGGTTAGGCTTAGGGTTACGGTTAGTGTCACGGTTAGGGTTAGGGTTAGGGTTAGGGTTAGGGTTAGCATTTCGGTTAGGGTTAGGGTTAGGGTTACGGTTAGGGTTAGGGTTAGGGTTAGCATTTCGGTTAGGGTTAGGGTTAGGGTTAGGGTTAGGGTTAGGGTTACGGTTACGGTTAGGGTTAGGGTTAGGGTTAGGGTTAGGGTTAGGATTGGGTTAGGGTTAGGGTTAGGGTTAGGGTTGTGTTAGGGTTCGCGTTTCGGTTAGGGTTAGGGTTAGGGTTAGGGTTAGGGTTAGGGTTACCGTTTCATTTAGGCTTAGGGTTACAGTTAGTGTTACGGTTAGGGTTACGGTTAGGGTTAGGGTTAGGGTTGGCATTTCGGTTAGGGTTAGCATTTCGGTTAGGGTTAGGGTTAGGGTTAGGGTTAGGGTTAGGGTTAGGGTTAGGGTTGGGTTAGGGTTACCGTTTCTGTTAGGCTTAGGGTTACGGTTAGTGTTATGGTTAGTGTTACGGTTAGGGTTAGGGTTAGGGTTGGGGTTCGGGTTCGGGTTAGGGTTAGGGTTAGGGTTAGGGTTAGGGTTAGGGTTAGCGTTCGGCTAGGCTTACGGTTACGGTTAGTGTTAGGGTAAGGGTTAGGGTTAGGGTTAGGGTTAGGATTGGGTTAGGGTTATGGTTATGGTTAGGGTTGTGTTAGGATTCTCGTTTCTGTTAGGGTTAGGGTTTGGGTTGTGGTTAGGGTTAGGGTTAGGGTTAGGATTGGGGTTAGGGTTAGGGTTAGGGTTAGGATTTGGGTTAGGGTTCGGATTAGGGTTAGGATTGGGGTTAGGGTTAGGGTTAGTGTTACGGTTAGGGTTAGGGTTAGGATTAGGGTTAGCATTTCGGTTAGGGTTAGGGTTAGGGTTGGGTTAGGGTTACCGTTTCGGTTAGGATTAGGGTTACGGTTAGTGTTATGGTTAGTGTTACGGTTAGGGTTAGGGTTAGGGTTAGGGTTAGGGTTAGGGTTAGGGTTAGGGTTGTGTTAGGGTTCGCGTTTCGGTTAGGGTTAGGGTTAGGGTTAGGGTTAGGGTTACCGTTTCATTTAGGCTTAGGGTTACAGTTAGTGTTACGGTTAGGGTTACGGTTAGGGTTAGGGTTAGGGTTAGGGTTAGCATTTCGGTTAGGGTTAGCATTTCGGTTAGGGTTAGGGTTAGGGTTAGGGTTAGGGTTGGGTTAGGGTTACCGTTTCTGTTAGGCTTAGGGTTACGGTTAGTGTTACGGTTAGTGTTACGGTTAGGGTTAGGGTTAGGGTTGGGGTTAGGGTTAGGGTTAGGGTTAGGGTTAGGGTTAGGGTTAGGGTTAGGGTTAGGGTTAGGGTTAGGGTTAGGGTTAGCGTTAGGGTTAGCGTTCGGCTACGCTTACGGTTACGGTTAGTGTTAGGGTTAGTGTTAGGGTTAGGGTTAGGGTTAGGGTTAGGGTTACGGTTAGGGTTAGGATTGAGTTAGGGTTAGGGTTAGGGTTAGGGTTAGGCTTAGGGTTAGGGTTAGGGTTAGGGTTAGGGTTGTGTTAGGATTCTCGTTTCTATTAGGGTTAGGGTTTGGGTTGGGGTTAGGGTTAGGGTTAGGGTTAGGGTTAGGGTTAGGGTTAGGATTGGGGTTAGGGTTAGGGTTAGGATTTGGGTTAGGGTTCGTATTAGGGTTAGGATTGGGGTTAGGGTTAGGGTTAGTGTTACGGTTAGGGTTAGGGTTAGGATTAGGGTTAGCATTTCGATTAGGGTTAGCATTTCAGTTAGGGTTAGGGTTAGGGTTGGGTTGGGGTTACCGTTTCGGTTAGGCTTATGGTTACGGTTAGTGTTACGGATAGTGTTACGGTTAGGGTTAGGGTTGGGGTTAGGGTAAGGGTTAGGGTTAGGGTTAGGGTTACGGTTAGAGTTAGGGTTAGGGTTAGGGTTAGGGTTAGGGTTACGGTTAGGGTTAGGGTTAGGATTTCGGTTAGGGTTAGGGTTAGGGTTAGGGTTACCGTTAGGGTTAGGATTGGGTTAGGGTTATGGT
>NC_138128.1:98713818-98852165 GCF_964188305.1 Podarcis bocagei | reverse complement strand
TAACAACAGGCTGCCAAGCCACTGTGAGTCACTTGGAAAGACTTGTGAATGTCATCTCACCTTCCCACAATTGCCTTTTCCATTATGCTAGCACCTTCTCTTCAAGACCTGACTCCACAATGTGGGAGAAGAGGAGACCAAAGACAAATTAGGTTTATTTCTCCCTCACTGCAATTTTCCCCTGAGCAGGCAAGGGGAGAATCAGACAAGGAACAAGCGTCAGCACTCTTCTCTGCCTCAACCATGTCTCAACAGCATCAGTCAAAGAAGTCTGCCATATTTAGTGAATCTGAGGTGGAAATTGTGGCAGGGAGGTGAGGAAATCAGGAGGGAATACTCAGAGGTATACTTTCAGCTTCTCTACCTACAGCCACACCCTCAGTTTTTGCAATGAACTAGGTTTTCTCCAAGGGACATGGGTGGCGCTGTGGTCTAAACCACAGAGCCTAGAGTTTGCCGATCAGAAGGTCAGTGGTTCAAATCCCCACGACGGGGTGAGCTCCCGTTGCTCGGTCCCAGCTCCTGCCAACCTAGCAGTTCAAAAGCATGTCAAGGTGCAAGTGGATAAATAGGTACCGCTCCGGCGGGAAGGTAAACGGCGTTTCCTTGCGCTGCTCTGGCTCACCAGAAGCGGATTAGTCATGCTGGCCACATGACCTGGAAGCTGTTCGCCGGATCCCTCGGCCAATAAAGCGAGATGAGCGCCACAACCGCAGAGTCGGCCACGACTGGACCTAATGGTCAGGGGTCCCTTTACCTTTACCTAGGTCTTCTCCAGCTCTTCACCTTTGATTATTTCCTTAAGGACTCCTGTTGCTCTAACATCAGTTCCAGCCTGTAGATGGTGGTCATCCCTTCCCAAACCAATGCAAAGCCAAAGTGGACTTTAAGTCAGCTACGCTGGTCCAGGCTGATCTCCAAGGAGCAACTTACCCAAACCCCAGTCTTCATGCTTGGCTGGGTCAGAAGAGTCCTCCTTCCTTTAGGAGGCAGGGAAGCTGTCAAACTGACAAAAAGAGAGTGCCCACCTAACATACCTGATGCTACAGAAGTTCCCTCCCCAAACCCCACAAATCATGTTCCAAATGAAGTTGCAGCTCTCTCCTCACCGACTGATTCCTGGGAAGGTGTGCCCAAAGATTCTTGAAGCAAAAAAAGACCTCATTTTCTTTTGAACGATTACAGCCTGATTGCAGGTTGCAGGGCCAATTTGGTAACCTTCCCGAAGAATCCAGCTGCCTGGAAGTCCATGCATCTCTGGCAGTGAGACTTCTGATTCAGATCTTTAGACTAGAGGCTACTCTTCGGCTCTCCATCCCTGTCGGCCCCCTCTAATCCCCTTGGTTGGACTCCCCTGTCTACCTGTCCTGGGGCTTACCATCCTCTGCCTGGTGTCCCCTCAATATTGTTCTGCAAAGACGGTTGGATGTGCTTGTAGGCTTTGGGTTCACAGTATGTGGACTTGCTCTGGGTTTAATTCCTCAGTCAAACTCTGGCTCTAGGGCTGGGATTCTGTCAGCAGACTCCTCATGCTTTCTCGCTCTGTGCTTTCTAAAGCACAAGGGTTCATTTCCTCTTTTTCCCAGTGAATAAGTCTCCTTCCTTCAGCCCCAGTAATAACTGGACTAAATAAACTCAGATGGCAAGCCGGTTTTACTGATCCTTAATTACTGATCCTTACCAGAAGCTTGTTATTGTTCTCATTAGTTATTCTTGATGCAGCCCTTGGCTAAACAATGTTAGCAGTCAGTAGGAAATGAATAATTAGCAGAATAAATAGCAGTCATGATCATTATTTTACTAAAGCAGAAAATTAAGCAATTCTGGTCACATCATTGAAGAGCATTCTAGTTGATGCTGGACCTACACTCTGATTATTAAAAAATGTGTTTTTGTAATTTCAGATAGTTTTGTCAGTCTGTTGTTTTGGCCATATAGGCAAGCCAGTATAGTGCACTGGGCAGAGTGTTAGACTAAGACCACAATCGTGACCTCTGGAAGGCCTCTGTGGGGTTTGGTGCAGCAGCAGGGGCCACCAAATATGGGCCCTGCAACTTGTGCCAACCAAGGGAGAAGAGAGGCAGGAAACGTCTGGATGTTTTCTGCGTGAAACTGAGAACCAGCTGCCAAATCAAGCAGCTGAAAGGGAAATGGTGGGCTGGCCCTACAGGTGTTGTAGGCTTGTAATTGGAGTCTTTGTAAATGATGTTCAAGAGTGTCAAATGGTTCTCCTACGCCATTTCCTTTCTTTAAATGGGGTCTAGATGAGTATGCTCTTGGTTTCACCTAATTGGTAATCGTATTCAGAGGCTTCTGTAAGCAACAACAAAATGACCCTAAGTCAAAGTGTTCTGGTATGCAACTTGCTTATTGAATTTGGTTTTGGCCACTGCAGCTGCCAAGCTTCACACTAGTTCTGCCCTCCTAGAAATCAAGGCTGGATTTAATGGCTATGGAGATGTATGACAAAGAAATCAGTATGTAGCAATTCATTTGTCTTACACAAATACACAAAGTCTTAAAGGTTTTCTGTTCTTGAAAATGAATAGGATGAGAAGGGTGTTGAGGCCACATTTTAACTTGGCAAAGTATGGATTGTCCAGTCCTATCCTATTCAGAATAGGGCAAGGCAAGGAGTTCCTCAAGGGCTTGCAATGCTCCCTTCTTTGACAGCGCAGAGCAGCAAGTGTTTCCCTGCATTATGCACATACACCAAAAATTCCCCCTTTTCCCCCTTCACATGTTTAGGGAAAGCATTTTCGGCCTGAGGGCCACTTTCTCTTCCAGGCAGTCTTCAGGGGGCCACATTCCAATGCAGAGTGGGGCTGAGGAAAAGGCAAAAGTGGGCAAAGCAATGAATGTGAATTTTACATTCCCACTGTTGGCTGTGTTATACACACACTTTCGTATCCTTCTTGGATAAAGGCTCTTGCCTGCTTGGATGGGCGACAGCGGTCTAGGTGGTAGCCAAGCCAAGCAGAACCACAAAAGGGGTGTGGAGCAAGCTAGTGAGAGTTGTGACCTGGTGAGAGTTTGTGGCCCTAGGGGAGTCCCAAGGACTAAATAGAGAAGTCTGCAGGGCCAGATTTGGCCCACAGATCTGAGGCTTCCCACCTCTGCACTAAATAGCTCTTTCGCTGTAGATTGAACTGAATTAAAAGACACATCCTGTCAAAGGGATGAATGCCTCATCTCTTTACGGCTGTCCATTAGAATTTCATTTATTGTGAGAAAATAATATATTTTATGTTTAAAAGCTTGATTATGTAAGGAACTTTTATTTTAAAAAGTTTTTTTAAACAAAGGAAGTACAATTAATAGATGCAGAAATTAACTTGCCTGCCAATAAAAAGGTACATGTGTTATTTCTCTTTTTTATAATTCACCAGACCCAGCAATTTGTTGGTTTTTATTTTGTCTATTAGGCCTAGAACTTCCATTGGTTATGGGGGCGAGTGCCTAACTCCTTGTGCTACTATGGCAGCTTATACACTGAGGAAACTGCCAGTGCATTTTCTGTTGCACTGCACTGCACTGCACTGCAAATGGGTAGAGGGTGTTATTGCAGCAATTGATCCAGCAGGGATTAGAGATACAAGAAAGCAGCTACAGCGTTACCTCGGGTTAAGAACTTAATTCGTTCTGGAGGTCCGTTCTTAACCTGAAACTGTTCTTAACATTAGCTAATGGGGCCTCCCGCTGCCACTGCACGATTTCTGTTCTCATCCTGAAGCAAAGTTCTTAACCCGAGGTACTATTTCTGGGTTAGCGGAGTGTGTAACTTGAAGCGTCTGTAACCTGAAGCATTTGTAATCCAAGGTACCACTGTAGTTAGTTAGCTTCTGGCTGTGTAAATTTGGCACTGAGCCAAAATAGTGCATAACAGGTGACTTTAGGCACCGACCTGCCTCAATTGTATGTAAAGTGAGTATTTTTGTATTATGTACTTTTGTGTTTTTAGATCATAAACCTCCCTGTGATCCTCAGGTGAAGGGCAGAAGGGTAGAAGTTTAACAATTGCTGGGCAAGCCTTAGATCTATTTGCTTGATGGTAATCTCCATTGAGCAGGACGCAGGTGGCACTGGGGGTTAAACCACAGAGCCTAGGACTTGCTGATCAGAAGGTCGACGGTTCAAATCCCCGTGACGGGATGAGCTTCCGTTGCTCAGTCCCTGCTCCTGCCAACCTAGCAGTTAGAAAGCATGTCAAAGTGCAAGTAGATAAATAGGTACCACTCTGGCGGGAAGGTAAATGGCGTTTCCATGCGCTGCTCTGGTTCGCCAGAAGCGGCTTAGTCATGCTGGTCACATGACCCGGAAACTGTACGTCAGCTCCCTCGGCCAATAAAGTGAGATGAGCGCTGGCAACCCCAGAGTCATTTGCGACTGGACCTAATGGTCAGGGGTCCCTTTACCTTTAATCTCCATTGAACTTTTTTTTAATGCTGTGTTAAATGAAGAAAAGGAGGAGGGATGTGAAAAGATGGCATCAAGTCTGGGAATAAGGAGAAAGTTTCCAACTTTTTGTTGTTTTGTGGGTTTAATTAAGGTACAGCGACAGTTGTAGTTGTCCGAGGGTGTGGGGGGCATCACAGGCTAAAGAGAGCCCGAGTAGGCAGACCAACCAAGGACAGAGGGATGTGTTCACCACAAGTAGCCATAGTTGTTTCCATGTTACTGATTTCCAAAGGGGTTCGAGATTAGCAGTTTGCCAAAAAGGAGGGGGCGGAAGGTATAGCACTGGCACAGAAATGTCTACTTTAGCCCTGCTGGGGACTTATTGATGTATCTGCAGCCACAACGGTTTGTGATAACTGATAAGGCAACCCAAAAGTCTAGATTTACATTTGCTCACACTGTGTTTGTCTCAATCCACACAGTGGTATTTGCTTAACAGAGTAAGCTGTGAATCACAAGTGGTGTGCAAGGTGCTAAACGAAGAGGCTAACAGCAGGAACAGAGGGCCTTTCACTTTTGAGACAGTGGTGGGACTCCAGACCAGTTTTGGGACTGGCCAAAAATCGTTACTGTCTGATGGCTGCTTTGTGGCCTGAGCTCTCAGTCCACAACCAGGAAAGTGTCCACATCAACAAAACCACCAGCATAATTAGTGTTGCTGCAACTGGAAATTTTGAAAGCTCCAGTAAAAGAGGTTCGAGGTCATGTACTTGGATGGGCATGAAAAATGAATTCTACCCTCTAGTTCATGGCTGCAGCCCAGACACATAGAGAAATGTGCAAGAACTGCCTCTGTCCTTGCAATATACTTTCCTTTCTGTTGTGTAGAGAATCTCTGCCAACCACCCATCTGACATAATATCCTCCTCTTTGACAAAAGGTTCAGAATTGCATCTCAGAATTTGGTATGGTCATAACCCATCACTAGTTTTCAGTAGTCTTAAGTGTAGTAGGAATTGAGGACATGATCCAACCCGATAGGAACAGGCTGGGAGGCTCGTCACTTGTGTCATCACCATTAGAGACTGGAAGAGGGGAGGCATCACCCAGTCTCAAATCTTCCATTCTTGGGCAAGGTGATTGAGCGGGTGGTTGCTGAACAACTCCAGGCACGCCTGGAAGAAGCGGACCATTTGGATCCCTTCCAGTCTGGATTCAGGCCTCATCATGGGACTGAAACTGCCTTGGTCGTGCTGGTCGATGATCTCCGGCGGGCTAGGGACAAAGGTGAGAGCTGTTTCCTAGTTCTGCTGGGTCTCTCAGCGGCCTTTGACACCATCGACCATAACATCCTTCTGGACTGTCTAGAGGGGCTGAGAGCTGCAGGCACTGTTATACAGTGGTTCTGCTCCTTCCTCCTGGGCCGTGTTCAGAAAGTGGTGGTGGGGGATGAGTGTTCAGACCCCTGGGCTCTCACTTGTGGGGTGCCTCAGGGTTCTGTCTTCTCCCCCATGCTTTTCAACATCTACATGCAGCCGCTGGGAGAGATCATCAGGGGGTTTGGGCTGGGTGTTCATCCATATGCAGATGATACCCCGCTCTATCTCTCTTTCAAATCAGAACCAGTGAAGGCAGTGAAGTTCCTGTGTGAGTGTCTGGAGGTGGTTGGAGGATGGATGATGGCTAACAGAGTGAGGTTGAATCCTGATAAGACAGAAGTACTGTTTTGGGGGGACAGGAGGTGGGCAAGCGTGGAGGACTCCCTGATCCTGAATGGGGTAACTGTGCAGCTGTTTAGCAGCTCCATCTGGTACACAGGCTGAGACCCTATCTGCCTGTGGACTGTCTCACCAGAGTGGTGCATGCTCTAGTTATCTCTTGCTTGGACTACTGCAATGCGCTCTATGTGGGGCTACCTTTGAAGGTGACCCGGAAACGACAACTAATCCAGAATGCGACAGCTAGACTGGTGACTGGGAGCTGCCGCTGAGACCACATAACACCGGTCTTGAAAGACCTACATTGGCTCCCAGTACGTTTCCGAGCACAATTCAAAGTGTTGGTGTTGACCTTTAAAGCCCTAAACGGCCTCAGCCCAGTATATCTGAAGGAGCGTCTCCACCCCCATCATTCTACCCGGATGCTGAGGTCCAGCGCCAAGGGCCTTCTGGTGGTTCCCTCACTGCGAGAAGTGAAGTTACAGGGAATCAGTCAGAGAGCCTTCTCAGTAGTGGCACCCACCCTGTGGAACGCCCTCCCATCCGATGTCAAAGGAAAAAAACAACTACCAGACTTTTAGGGGACATGTGAAGGCAGCCCTGTTTAGGGAAGCTTTTAATAGCTGAAGGACTATTGTATTGTGCTGTTTTGTTGGAAGCCGCCCAGAGTGGCAGGTGAGGCCCAGCCAGATAAATAAGAAATTATTGTTATTATTATTATCATCATTATCTTATCCTTATCCTTATCATCATCATCATCATCATCATCATCATCATCATCTCAGGGCAGAGGAGGGGCATGTTGGGAAACACAGCGCTTAGAGCATTTGCTTGTAGCCACAGATGCTCCAGAGTGCTTTGTGAAAGCTAGCATGGGATATGATGGGCAGCACTTTCCCCCCAACCCCAAAGGCTCATTCTAAGCTCTGAACTGGCTCCTTTCAGAACCTGCACACACCCCGTCAGAAGTAATACCTCTCCTAGATGTGCTTTTGTCATAGACTGGATAATACCATTTAGTAACAGTTAGGGTCTCCAGCAGGGATGCGGGTTGCACTGTGGTCTAAACCACAGAGGGCTTGCCGATTGGAAGGCTGGTGGTTCGAATCCCCGCGACGGGGTGAGCTCCCATTGCTCGGTCCCTGCTCCCGCCAACCTAGCAGTTCAAAAGCACGTCAAAGTGCAAGCAGATACCGTATTTTTCGCCCTATAGGACGCACCGGCCCATAGGACGCACCTAGTTTTTTTGGGGGGGGGACCCCTCTCGCTCTCCAAGCTTCAGAAAAAGCCTGCATTCCCCCCATAGGACGCACACACATTTCCCCTCCATTTTTGGGGGGGGGGAGTGCGTCTTATAGGGCGAAAAATACGGTAAATAGGTACTGCTCCGTCAGGAAGGTAAACAGCGTTTCCATGCGCTGCTCCGGTTCCCCAGAAGCGGCTTAGTCATGCTGGCCACATGACCCGGAAGCTGTCTGCGGACAAATGCCGGCTCCCTCGGCCTATAGAGTGAAATGAGCGCGCAACCCCAGAGTCAGGGGTACCTTTACCTTTAGGGTCTCCAGCCATGCCCTTGGTGGTGCGTGGTTGCTGCTTGCCAAACTGGAGGCAAAGGCTCCAGTAAGATCTAACAGGATCACTTAGTCAAAGATCCTGGACATAGGCCACAAATGTTGTCTTAAAGCCACACTTGTCATTTACCACCATAGACTGTCCGCCTCTTATGCCATACAACATGCTTGTTCAAATTCTTTTTGCCCAGGATTAGCAGATTGCACAAATAAATGTTCAGCAACTGCCGAACATCTATTCTAGTAACTTTGGTGAAGTCAAATACACCAGCAGTCCTCGCATACCAGGAGCATGATAACTTGAGCCCTGTTGTTTGCAGAACTTAAGCAGGGTAAACGAGGAGAGAGGGGAGCCTAGCAGCATTATAAAGTGACAATCAAATTCCCGACTAAGTCAAAGAGCTGCTTGAAATCAGCAGTTGACTGAGAGCGTGTATCTGAAGAGGGCTGGAAGAGAGAGTCCAGTGTCCTGCCATTCCCACACAAGAAGCTTCCTTTTCTGCAGAACAAGTGGCTGAAATAGTTTTCTCTTTTCTACGGCCAGTGCTGAATTTCACAACGGACTGGTGATTCTGTAGAGGGGAGATTACCTGGTGTTCTGCATTTTCTGCATAGCCGTACCTGGGGCCCTCCAGGCTGCTGTTCTGTCGCGAGAGTATTCTGCAAGATGCTTTTGACGCAGTATTTGTGCACTAGTGGTAGAGTTCATCAGCTTTATTGGTTGCCCTGCGATTCTTCCGTCATGCTGCTACATGTTGTGCTCCCTGGAGGAGCTATAGCACAATAAAAGCAGGACAGAAAACCCCCAGAACTTCTTGTGCATTTAAAATTATGGGATTTTAGCAGGACATTACAGGATATTCACTGACTGGAAATGCAGCTGTGTGAGTATGCATCATAAAAAGGAGAGGCCCCAGGAGACATAATATGATCCAAAGCCTTTTCGTGTAAAGCTAATAGAATGCCTCTTTGTTGTTTTCATGCTTCTTTTAATGCCCCCGTTGTCTTAATAATTGTCAGTGCATATCATCGGATGTAAACTAGTATTAGACAAATGTATTAGACAAGTACATATACATGGATGTAATCTAGGTGCTAAAAACACACTGGCTTACAAAGAGACACATCGCTGGAGCACAGAAGTACATTTGATGGATCCTTTTCCTTGTCTCTCTCATTTCCTTCACACTCATATGCCAGGACCAAAGAGTTCAGAGCTACTGACTAGACCAGTTACTTTAGAAAGGATTTCCATTCTCTAAAACTCAGTGATCTTTAGATACGTATATTAAGGATGTATAGATCTAGCTAGACAATTGTATTATTCAGGAACTGCTGAATTTGTGCTGTTCTCTGAGAAGTCCCATCATCCTAACTTGCTCTGGGCAGTCTAAACGACAAGAGTTTGGACAGAACTAGAATATTTTTTTTAAAAAAATGATATTTATTAAGGTTTCAAAGAAAAGAATTACATGAATTTAAAAAAAGAAGAAAAAGAAAGACAAAAGAAAAAATAAAAGAAAAAATACAAAATACAAAAAAGATAAAAAAACACTTAAAAAATGCATCAGTCTTTCCATACTTTACATTCATTTCCTTGTTTCCCTGACCTCCTCACGCCTCCCTTTTTTGTATTCCAATTCAGTTAGTTAATTCAGCAATTTCTTTCCCTCTTTGTTTTTATCTTAGTCCTTTAACATAATATATTATAACTTTGGATTCTCACCTGTTAACAATCCATTTTTACATACACCTTTATAACATTGCTGCTTAAACCACTTAACTTCATTCTGACATCATTCTAACATTCATTAATTTTGCAGTATTTCTGTAAATAGTCTTTAAATTTCTTCCAATCTTCTTCCACCGACTCTTCTCCCTGGTCTCGGATTCTGCCAGTCATTTCCGCCAGTTCCATGTAGTCCATCACCTTCATCTGCCATTCTTCCAGAGTCGGTAGATCTTGTGTCTTCCAATACTTTGCATGGACAGAACTAGAATAATCCTAATACTTCAAGACTTGTTGTGGCAGCAGCCCACAGTCACCCAGGAGCCCAGCTGCAGACGCCCTCCTGTGCAACAACCATTCTGCTAGCAGGACCTTCCTTCTTGGCATAGCATAATAGCTGAATCCAACAGGTGCTTTGTGCTTGCAAAAGATGTTCTCCGTGATGGTTAAACCTTGTGCACCAATGCCTGTGTGACACTTTGCACAATGTCAACTCTAAAATCTCCTGTGCAGACATTATATACATCAGTATCAATGGAAGCTATAAATCTAATTTTTGAGATTCATGAGACTTCTGTGCATCAGAGTCATCATTATGTAGCATGAGTCCACAGTAATTTATGTAAATTCTTACAGCTCCTTTTTTTGTAAGTCACATTGAGACTTTTTTGTAAAAAAGAAGAAGAGTGACTAATAAGTGGAATAAATACTAATGACTAATCAATAATAATGCTGAAAAGACCAATTTTATTTAAAGCTATATACCCTAATTAAAAATTTCATTTTAGTGTGTGTGACATGCAGTTAATGTTATTATTTTGCTCACGTAATAAATATAGCAGTGATGCTATTGATATTTTTGTAGGTGTGGAATGTCTGTCAGAAGATCCTAGCTTATAAAGGGCATATTAATACTCAAAAGTGTTTGGGACTTATTTATTTAGTTATTAGCATAAATCTCTAAGCAGTGTACAATTTGAAAAACCACATATCATTCAAACGAAATCTAAAACCAATAAAATACACAAAATCATATGCACACAAAAGCATATAAAATTGAGTAAACCAGAAATTCAGAATGTGTCTGAAATACATTGAACAGCACAATTTATAATATCAGCGCCCTGAATGCGTTTGGCCCTGGGATTGCCTTAGGGAGGACTATTGCAAAGGAGAGAGAAATTCAGTTCTTCTTCTGAAACCCACAAATGCAAACTGCTGCCTGATACACTGAAATTCAGTGGTGACACCCTGTGGGCAAAATGGGGATTGCAGCAGGAAGACATTGTTTCAGCTTTGTAATTACCGTATTTTTCACTCTATAAGACGCACCAGACCACAAGACGCACCTAGTTTTTGGAGGAGGAAAACATGAAAAAAAAATATTCTGAATCTCAGAAGCCAGAACAGCAAGAGGGATCGCTGCGCAGCCTGCATTCGCTCCATAAGATGCACACACATGTCCCCTTACTTTTTAGGAGGGAAAAAGTGAGTCTTATAGAGCAAAAAATACGGTAACTAAGGACTGTTTCATGTGAGCTTTTTCATACCTGGGAATGCAAAGGCAAAACATGCACTATTGGTTGGCCTGTGGGAGGCATGTGCAAGCTTTCCCTGTAGGCAGCAGAAAACTGTGTTGCATGTCTTGTCCTCGACTTGTATTGATCCTTATGGATAGGTTATTGAGGTACGTTGATTATTTTGAACTTAGATGTCAAATGCACAGTTTCTCTCATCATCTCCCCCTTCTGTTCCAAATCAAGATATAGATGAATGCTCCTTCGAAAGGACCTGCGACCATACCTGTATCAACTACCCTGGGAGTTTTGAATGCCTGTGTCATAAAGGCTACACGTTATATGGAATGACACACTGCGGAGGTTTGGAGAGTTTGATTCATTTTTCATTCTTTGCTTAGTGACATCTCTCCATAAGGCTTTAGAATTGCAGAGTTAAGAGTTGTAGAGTTGGAAGGGACCCTGAGGGTCACCTAGCCCAGGCATGGCCAAACTTGGCCCTCTAGATGTTTGGGGACTACCATTCCCATCATCCCTGACTGCTGGTCCTGTTAGCTAGGGATGATGGGAGTTGTAGTCCCAAAACATCTGGAGGGCCAAGTTTGGCTGTGCCTGATCTAGTGCAACTCCCTGCAATGCAATACAGTCCTACCTTGGATTCCGAACGCCCTGGAACTCATATGTTTTGGCTCCTGAACGCCGCAAACGTGCAAGTGATTGTTCTGGTTCTTTTGGAACCCGAACATCCGATGGGGCTTCCACGGCTTCTGATTGGCTGCAGGAGCTTTCTCCTACAAGTTGGATGGCCATCTGCTATGGATGCTTTAGTTGAGATTCCTGAATTGCAGGGAGTTGGACTAGATGACCCCTTCCAACTCTACAATTCTGGGATTTTGTGACCGGGAAACCATCTGGACCTGGCACCTGCCCATTCTTTATTCGCTTAACAATGCTTCTCATTTCTTCCACCTTCAGTGTCTCAGCAAGGTAATCTGCCTGATCTAAGGAGAGCAGGCCAAACTAGGAAGAAAACCCATCATCTCTGGTGCCCAACAGGGCCTCCAGCGTTGATGCAAAGCAAAATATAAGTTCTGGAACTAGAGATTCATATCTGTGGGCATGGTGTAATTCTTGTCTTGATCACCCTTAATTATAGGGACGCAGCTCCTAGTCTGTTGTTGACTTAGAGGGTAGGCCAACAGCAGGCTGGGCTTCTGTCCTCTTTCCCTTAGCACTGCTTTAAGTAGGCCGGGGGGAGTCGGCCTTAGAGGCAAAGGGCAAATTCAAATCACACACAACTGAGCTCTGCATGCAGCTGTCATGGGCTGGCTGGACGCAGAGGAGTGGTGGGAGGCATCAGCTGGGGAACCCCCAGGGGAAGAAGGCTCAGAACCCAGGGACTGGTGGTGGGACAGTGATGAGTGGTCAGAGGGAGCAGACTGGGAGGAAGAGGTGTCAGAAGCAGAAGAGGCAACAGGGTTTAGTGGGCAGGAAGAGTCTATGGCAGAGAGTAGTGCAGAATCAGAGGCCGGAGAGGAGTGGGGCCAATAGGCAGAGATGAAGCAGGCTGCTGAAGAATCCAGGGAATCTCCTTGTCCTGCTGTGACCATCTCCCTTCTTTCCTGGTCTGAGGTATGAAGCGGGCAGAGCAGAGATAGACAAGGTGTCAAAGACTCAGGCTGGATCTAGACACATCAAAAAAGCGTTTCAGGAAAACGTGTTGTAAACCTCAGAGTGGAAAATCACGTTGGCGAAAGATGGAACTCCACAGCGCCATCTGGTGTCACAGTGTAATAACACCTATGCAGTGGAACCTCCGGATACGAACTTAATTAGTTCTGGGGGTCCATGCGCAACCTGAAAAGTCTGCAACCAGAGGCGCTGCTTCTTCCTCGCATGTGTGTGGAGCGATAGAGTGCTTCTGCGCATGCATGCACGGCGAAACCCAGAAGTATACACTTCTAGGTTTGCTGCGTTCGCAACCCGAAAGTTATGTTCCCCAAAGGTAACGTAACCCGAGGTACCACTGTAAAACGCTTTTTCTTTACTAACATAGCTGAGTCCTCAGGTGGCTTGGGAAGGAGCCTCATTGGGGCAAGACCTACTGGGAAGAGTTGCTGTGCTCACTAGGCCTGAGCTGTTTTGTTTCTTTGAACAGAGAGTTAACTTCACTGGTACCTTGTGAAAATAAAAAAATTCCTTCCAGTAGCACCTTAAAGACCAACTAAGTTAGTTCTTGGTATTAAGGCCTTTCGTGCATGCACACGAAAGCTCATACCAAGAACTAACTTAGTTGGTCTTTAAGGTGCTACTGGAAGGAATTTTTTTATTTTGACTATGGCAGACCAACACGGCTACCTATCTGCAACTGGTACCTTGTGAGTTACTGTTGCCCTGGGTCAGGGGACTGCCATCTGAACGGGGAAGCAGGCAGGGGGGTACAGAAAGCCACACCTCCAGTGGATCAGAGGGGGAAGGGAGTAGTCAAGTGAAGGGAGGGCTCAAAGATGCTACTGAGAGCCCAAGCACCTCCCCTAGCTCAGCCGGCCAGGAGGCACGCACGCCGTTTCTGTTGCCCGTAAGGAGGGGAGGTGGAGATTTGGGGTGTCTTAAGTTCTTATGCTGGGGGAGAAACCAGAAGGGGGCGCTCCCGGAATCTGCAAGTGACTAAGACAGACATGAACTTTGGGGTTCTGCACTGTAAATAGTTTGCACCAATAAAAACCTGCAAACGACAGGCCAGAGTCATGAGCAACCACTTCCCCACCTGACCCCCTGCTTCCAACACCTGCCCTGACAGCTCTTTGGACAATATTAAACTACAGTTTAAACCTTTAATGAAAGCTGTCTTCTAATAGCAGTCAGGGTTTAGAATACCTTTCTGACAGTAAAAGCTGTTTGACAGTAGGACGGATCCCCTCAGGAGGTGGTGGCCTCTCATTCCCTGGAGGTTTTTAAGCAGAGGTTGAGTGGCCATCTGTCAGGGATGCTTTAGTTGAGATTCCTACATCGCAGGGGGGTTGGACTAGATGACCCTGGGGGCTCATTCCAACTGTACAGTTCTATGAAACTGTGATTCCTTGAGGCGTAAGCTGTTACAGGTCAGTTTCTTGACTAGTCTTCATTTTCTTTCTACGCAATGTCACGGCCCACCGTTAAGGCCTTAGCAGTCTCTCATTCTGTCAGCAGAAAAGCCACAGAACCCTCATTCAGTTCTACAAGCATCCTTGCCATTTGTGAGGGAAAATGTGGGTCATTCAGCAGAGAAGTGTCCAGGTGTCAGGTCTTAGATTTTGCAAGGATTGGAGGGAGACAGAAAAATAGGCATGGCCCACAATTACTATTGCACGAACTCTGGAGTCCACAAGAAGAATGAACATGGAATCAGGAAAATAATAATCTAACTTAAAGCAGTTCTGGTGGACAGACAACAGGAAGGAATAGTCACACCTGATAGTATTTACTTACAGTGCAACACTAATTCATTTAAATGTACTTTCAGATATTGATGAATGCAGTATCAGCAATGGGAGCTGTGACTATGGATGCCTCAATACAGTGGGAAGTTACGAATGTGTATGTCCATTGGGGAAGAAGCTACACTGGAATAAAAAAGATTGTATTGGTAGGTAACATTTTGGAACAGGGCACCTTCCTCTTTTTTCACTTCTTTCACTGATGAGCAGCTTATTGATATATTAAATATATAAAATTGCATGTCAGAAAACTCCAAGGGCAACAGATGTAATGTTACCCTGATTAGGAAACCCAGTCCTTGCAATTCTGTATTTTTAGATAACACAATTTGAGAAAGATATTTCTGAGGAGTCCGCTACTTGTTTAAATAGTTAATTAACCCTCAGTGAGTTAGGGACTTCCCCTGCGTGTGAAGACAGGCTGTGGCGGATTGAGTCAAGAGTCCAGTGGAGACTGGAACGCCTCCCACAGCCCCCGGCAAGAGCTACCTCTGCTTGAACTTCTCTCCTTTTTTTTCCTCGGCTTGGTTGGCTTGACGGCATGGCCCAGCCTAGTTTGAGGGCGATCTCGCTCAAAAAAAAAAGCTCAACAACTTTCTGCTCCCCCCCCCCCGATTGTCCAGATTTTCACTTCTGTTTTCTTAATTTTGGTTTCAAAAAAACAGGAGTTCTTTTATACGTGGAAATATATGGTAATTTTAGTTCTCTGTCTGTACAATAATCTCCAAGCCTAGACAGTTGTCTTTCTAGACCTAACTGTGTAAAACAAGAACCATATTGTCTGTATATAAAAGAACAGAAGTCTTAGGAGGTCCAGTTGTAGAGATTCAGCCTTAGAATTATAGCTGTGAGAAAAAGGTTGAAGCGCATGGGAATCAGAATGCATTTTTGTTTAACTCCTTCTTTTGTTGGAATTGTATTTGTCAAAAGAGCCTGAGAGTCCTACTCTGATTTTAGCGGAAGTATTGCTAGAAAGCTCATGGAGCAGATGCAAAAGATGTTTATATCATCCCACAAAAGATGTTTTAGGGTCCTTAATACATTGTTGGGTAAGACTTGGTTAAGAGTTTGTGTCAAACTTGAAACCAATTGCAGAGTTGAAAAGGATAATGAAAACATTCACAATTTTAAGTAGCTTTAATACCCTGTATCAGTTTGTGTCTATTAAATTCCATTGCCTGAGGATACAGGTGACAGCTTCTGGTTGGTTCTCAAAAATGCATATCACTTTTAAATGCACACATGTGTTAAGATTTGAAATGGAAATGTGTTATACCATCTTGTATCCAGGGTTGATTGGCTTCAACATTAATTTTTGTATTTATGAGGTGGCTTTATGAAGGAGGAGATCATCCCAGCCCTCAAGCGAAGGCCTTAGGCTTACATGCACCCTCTGCTTATCCCTTCCTCTGCTTCCCACTCCAGTCTGAAAAATGAATGAGCTTAACTGGAGGATCCCGCAGACGTTATCTGAACCAGTGATTTCCTGTTTCTTCTTCCTCAGAGATGGTGAAATGCCTTCCGAATGCCAAGCCAGCTCCAAAGGCCCAGTTGGTCTGCAGCAAATTGGGAGGGATGGAAAGCTGTTTCTTATCATGTCCATCCAATACGCTTTTTGTCCCAGGTTGGTATTAAAGAGCATATTGTTTTTCTTAAATTCCATTCCTGGCTTTATTGAAGTCCAAAGAAGGTAAAAAAAATAAAAATATGCTGAAGGAAGGTCTTTTTAGATTAGTCTTTATTTGCATGGGAAAACAAACAGATAAGTCCCACCCACATAATTGATCAAGGTGCTGTTTGGATGGTAATGCCCATCAATCAATAAATAAAAGTTCTGAGCAATGGACAAAGGTTGGTCTTAACTCAGATGAGTAAATGAAAGAAAGGCCTTCCACCATCTCAGTATATTTCGTGGTGTGTTCTTTTTTCTTTTCCTCAGACACAGAGAATAGTTATTCAGTAAGCTGTGGAGTGCCAGGGCAGCAAGGCAAGTCGCTTCAGAAACGCAATAACACTCTTCCTAGCTGTGCAGGTAAGTATTACTCCATAGAATCTGGTGATAGATGTAACTCCCAAACACCCATTGTCCTGATATGATCTTATTTATATCTTCTTCCATTATGTGTACAGTGGCACCTTGGGTTACAGACGCTTCAGGTTACATACGCTTCAGGTTACAGACTTCGCTAACCCAGAAATATTACCTCAGGTTAAGAACTTTGCTTCAGGATGAGAACAGAAATCATGCTCCGGCGGCGCGGCGGCAGCAGGAGGCCCCATTAGCTAAAGTGGTGCTTCAGGTTAAGAACAGTTTCAGGTTAAGAACGGACCTCCGGAACGAATTAAGTTCTTAACCCGAGGTACCACTGTAGCTGCTTTCTTGTATCTCATCATCATCATCATCCTACTCGTACTAACCATCCCAGGGCACTCAACCGCTGCCACAGCGGAAAGTGTCCTTTCTTCTATGAGATCAAAATGAGCAGATAGCAGCAAAGGTTGCTAGGTTCATAGCAGGGGCAGTCAGAATAAGGGCCACTAACTGACAGCTGATTCAGGACTTTAAATTGTGCTCTTATATCAAATTTCCTTTTCTGCGTACACTGTAATGTTTTACTGTTGCTGTGGCCATTGGCTAATGCGAACAAAGTTTTATCTTATCTTATACAGTGGTGCCCCGCAAGACGAACGCCTCGGAAGACGAAAAACTCGCTAGACGAAGGAGTTTTTCGTTTTCTTAGCCGCTTCGCAAGACGCATTTCCCTATGGGCTTGCTTTGCAAAATGAAGCTTGCCCCGCAAGCTCCGGGGACAGCGGGAAGCGCAGCGCGTCTTCCCCGCTGTCCCTGGACCTCTTTTGAAGCAAGGGGCGGCGGGGAGAAGATCGCTTCTCCCCGTTGCCAGCCCCGCAATCTCCGGGGACAGAGGGGAAGGCGCGCGCGTCTTCCCCTCTCTCCCCGGACCCCTTTTGAACCAAGGGGCAGCAACGGGAAGAAGCGATTCTCCCCGCTGCCCCTTCCCTTGCTTTAAAACAGGTCCCCTCTGTCCCCGGACGGTCTCCATAGGAACGCATTGATTGATTTTCAATGCATTCCTATGGGAAACCATGCTTTGCAAGACGAAAAACTCGCAAGAAGAAAAAATTTGCGGAACGAATTAATTTCGTCTTGCGAGGCACCACTGTATATGGTTAATCTGAGGTACCACTGTAATTATACAGAAAGGATGGGAACCACTGGCTTGAAAAGTTGCTTAGCCTCCAGGATTCCCCTTCTGGCTCCCAGCACAACCTTTGACTCCAGCCCTCCTCACCCTTGCTATCAACTTTGGCTGCATTTCCCCATGTGACCTGAGACAGAGGAAAAGGGCTCTTTATCACCATCTTCACCATCACCATTTTATTAGTTGATAAATAAAGGCAGCTTACAACATGGAAAGATTCACATAATTACAACGGTAGTCCTAAGCTATAAATAGAACATCAAAAGGTACACAAGCAAATTGGACAATTCCCACATAACATTAATAACAGCAACAAACTCCACTAAGCAACGCCCCAGTCCAAGAGTCTGTTCAGCAGCCTGATATTTTGTAGCTGGAGTCACGGCCCACCCAAGCCAGGTGGGAAAATTATTGTTATTATTTATTGAATTAATATACCGCCCTATATCAGGAGGTCTCAGGGCAGTTCACAGAATAAAATCAAAATATAAAACCACAAAATACATAGTCAAAATACAAACAGCAACCCAATAACCCCCCCCCCCAAAAAACCCCCACATTTTAAAAGGACATAAAAGGCTGCAAGGCAGGAAACTGGTCTTCCAGGACTCATAGCCAAGGTTATTATTATTGTATTATTATTTATGTAGGTGTCTACCATCCTTCATTCGCAGATCTCAGGCAGTTCACAACATCAATTTACAATATAAAAAACCACAAAATACATAGTAAAAATAAGAACAACAACAGTCAATAATCCCTCCTCCCCGGGTGTCTTTCCTGTCTTCCATATTGTGATTTATTCTGATATTTCAGAAGAGGTGGAGCATTTTTCAGTTGCTGGGCTTCTTTTAGAACCCTCTTCCATGTTCACATCCCCTGCATCTAATTGTACTCCAGCTAGGAATTATTCTTCATGCAGAAAAGTAGTCTCTCTAACTCCATTATCTGTGGTAGGAAACCTGTGAAGTAATTCAAGACAGCTTATATCTCGTTTAATCTGCAAAAAACTAAATATCCAGGCCTGTCTTCAGGTTATCTTAAAAATACAGCACGACTGAAAACTTTTAATTTTATTTCTCTAGACATATTAGTACCACCCATCAAGCAGAAAGCTCGTTTTAAAATCAAGGATGCAAAATGTCACTTAAGACCTCGCAGCAAAGAAAAAATTAAAGATGTTGGAAATCAGCAGGCTGTTATAGGTATGTGGGGTCCGTGAGCAGAAAATTCCGTGCTGGTTTTTCTCTATTCGGCAAATAAATAAGAGGATGGGCAGTAACTTTTGAGCTACATTTGCAGCTCAGCTTTTCACCTTTTGGATGTGATTGGTGATTTACCATGATTTACTATGTCAAGTGCTTGTTTTGTTGGAGGGCCTTTGTAAATATATGTCATTGCTGGGGGAGGGGGCTGTAATTGGCCCTGAGCAATGCAGTGGTGGAGAAAGGGGGTGCGGGGAGTGCGGAACGACCCAGGTGTCATCACTGAGGGGGGGGGGTGACAAAATGACAAAAGTATGAGTTTTTAAAAATTAAAAATTGGGCTCACAAAATTTTTTTGTTCAGTCAACAAACGTAACGAACCGCGGCTGGCGCTGGGCGCCACACTGCGGGGGCCGGCACTTAACGCAGGGCCTGCAGCGTGCCCAAGCCACATGTCTCTCCTGGGGGTGACGTGGTGGCTTTGGCGCCTGCAGCCTGGGTGCTGCATGAAACGGCAGCGTGGGGCCCAGCGCCTCCCCCTCAGCCACCCTACAGCTGAGGGGGAGGCAGCGGAGAGACTCCACGCAGCACACCACACCCCCAGGGGTGGTTCGCCTCGCCCCCATGGGCGGCTCACCCTGCTCCCGGCTGCAGGACGCGCACACCGCACCAGGCACCCAAGCAGCTAGTTACACTGCTGGGGCAATGTATTGATACATCGCCCAGGACCAGTATTGCAATGGCAGCTTCACCTGGCGGGATATCACAAGGGAAACCAATGCCGCTCCTAAATCCAGCGCCTCTTTCGACATTGGGCCGCTGGGAGCAGAGGAGCTCAGGAACAGTAGCTCTGCAAAGGAAGGCGCAAGCTGTATTGCCAGGTTGAGTTCTATTTTAGTAGTAGGCGTAAAGCTTCTTTTGGGGCATTCACTGAATAAGTGGACGTTTCAGATACCTGAGGTTTTGATCATGAAGATTCTGCTGCGCAGGTGTTACTGCTGCAACTGCAGCCATGCTACTTTGACCCTTGATTTCTTTTCCATGTTGCTTCTGTTTTGCAAAGGAGGTCAATTCCCTTGTACAGACAACTGCCAGGTAACCTTTGTGAACCTCAAGTGCGACTCCTCCAAGAAGAAACGCCGAGGCCGGAAATCGCCGTCCAAGGAAGTGTCCCACATCACAGCTGAGTTTGAAATGGAGATGAAGTCAGAAGAAGTCTCAGGTTTGTGAAAGACCATCTCCGTTTAGCATATGTTGCACTTTTAAAAAATTGCCTGCCTGCTTTGTGCATTAGCAACAACAAAAAAGAATTACTTCTGTGGCAGATTCACTCTATTATGATGATTATGACTATTATTTATAATATACTGTGTGGCATGCTTTTTTTTTACAAACATTTTGCACCCTCTGCGGGAGCTCTTACTAGTAAAGGATGAACTATCCTGGTTCTAGGGTGGAGATTTGCCCCAAGCTGCAACGTTATTCCCCTTTTCATTTTCCCTTAATCTTAGATGGCAACCTTTGACTTCTATGGAATAAAGGGGTCTGCTGTTGGACATGGGTGAGAGAGCAGGACTAAACCTGGTCCTTGCCCCCTAGTGAACCCCCCCCCACACACACACACAGGGAATAAAGCCTCCTCCTAAATCTATAATAGTTCCATCCTTGCTCCTTGGTCACACTTTTCTCCTTGGTGCTTTTCTGTGGCAAGATTTACATACCCTAAATCATGGGTAGGCAAACTAAGGTCCACGGGCTGGATCCGGCCTGCGGACGGTCCGGAAATCGCTGAGTGGATCGCCAGCGCACACATTCTTTCTCTCCCTCTCCCTCACTGCGGCACCACCGCCTCCCTCCCTCCTCCTGGGTTCTCCCCGCCCTGCCTAGAGGAGGAAGGGGGCTGGGCTTTGTTGGTGCCAGCAGCAGCAGCAGCACTCGAGTGGCCGCCATTTTAAGCAGCCCCTCTCCAGAGCCCTTTCACACGCTGCTCATCGTCCTGCCACCAGCCCCTGCCACTCACAAGACACAGGTAAGCAGCCACAGGGGCTCGTGGGGCTATTGCATAATTCCCCCCCCAAAAAAAAATATAGTCCAGCCCCCCCCCCAAGGTCTGAGGGACAGTGGACTGGCCCCCTGCTGAAAAAGTTTGCTGACCCCTGCTCTAAATAGAAATGCCACTCTTGTGTTCCTTTATGATTGCTGCTGCGGTTGTAACTTGCTGATGCTGCGGTGACAGATTCTTTCTTTCTTTAAACTATTAGCCACTCTTAAATCTTACCTCTCAGAGCAACATTCAGCATAAGATATTAGAAAAATGAATGCAATAACACAGCAACAAATTGTCCAGGGTGATTAATAGTCCCATAATAAATAAGTATAAATGGGCAAAGCACCAGCTTTAAATCCTAGGCATTTTTTAAATTAAAGAGCACCAAAGGGAGGCTAAAAGACAATGCTAGGCTAGCCTCTCTAAGAATGAAGTTCCACAGACCAGGCGTCAGAGTTGAAAAGGCCCCATCTCTTGTCACACACACACACACCCCTCTTATTTCAGGTCGGCATAGTTAGCAGGGCCTGTGACGTCATTGCAGGAAAAGGTATAAGAAATCATTTTGTCTCATCATCTGACAGTTGAGCCTGATTCACACATGGAGCCTCCCACAGAACTTGTCACATAATATAACAGGATGGACAAAACTCAGCCTTGTCAGACATTTCTGGGAGTGGTTCCCCTTATGGTGTTTCTGTATTTCCTTATCAGGATAATCCAACCATTGCTGCTGCAGAGACATCTAACATACTTTAATTATTGTGTCTGTTTATTTCTCCCAAGTTATACTAGGGTGTCTGTTCTAAATCTGGATTTCGTTTCCTTACCGTTTCTCCACTTAGACACCTGCAATGTCGACTGTTTGAGGAAAAGGATGGAGCAGAAGCTACAGTCAGCAATCAAAACCTTGAGGAAATCTATTAACAAACAGCAATTTTACATTCAGTTTTCGGGGACAGAGTATGAAGTGGCTCAGAGAGCAGCGAAAGTTGTTGCTGAAGGACATGACGCCTGCAGTACAGGACAAGTGCAGCAGGACGGGAAATGCGGTAAGACCCAAGTAAAATGCTACAAGCCCAAGCACAGAAACAGACTCTGTTACAACCTTCGAAGGTATGGAGGCTGGAAGCTAGGAGAAAAGAAAGCCTGGTGTAGGAGTCCAAACTCTGGACTACCAGGCAGAACAGTATAGAGGGCTGGAGAGGCTTTGTGTTTTACCAGAAAGGAGCACATTGCAAACTCAGTACTGAAATGCTTCACCTACCATATTGTAATTTAAGAAAGAAGGTTCAGAGCTTACTTGTAATGTTAGTAGTGATGCTTTGTGATAACATCTAAGAGTTTGGCCTAGAGATTGCAGTGTCTTGTTGGCCTCCCTAGTAGTGCTGTGAAGACAAATCATAATCATAATACTAGAATAAAGGTACTTAATATAGATTCCATTTTTATTTTCCCAGTTACCTGCAGCACAGGCACCTATTATAGTGGAGAACATAATCAGTGCATTCCTTGCTCACCAGGAACATACCAAGACACCGAAGGTCAACTTTCCTGTGAACCTTGCCCAAGCAATGATGGACAGGGAGTAGCAGGTGCACGGAATGTGTCAGAATGTGGAGGCAAGTTTACTTTGATTCTACGTGTTGCATGCAGGAGTTGGGTATCAAGGCTGAGAACAGGGAGAGAAGGAAATCTGTGGTGCCCCCCATTGTCAGCGTTTCATTTCAGCTTGTCTGCTTCAGGTAGACAGTAGCAGGTCAGAAGATTCTGAGATGTATTCTTGGGTAGCCTTACCAACCTAGTTCTCATTTCACTGGTGTGGCAAAGCTGTGTCTGAGCTGCATCACTTTAGGCTACTCCATACATACAAACAAACTCTTTCCATGTAGAAAATAACCTGATGTTCAGAATCGGTGTGGGAAAAGTCTGGGACTTCCCAGAAACTTCTCTCATAATCAAGAATATGATGACATCAAAAGGCCTGTGAAACTGCCACTTCCCTCTAAGCATGGGGAGCAATTACAATGTTGTGTACACAAAAAAGCTTGGGAATCAGGATATTTTGTCATTAATCTGGAAAAGATTAATTGTAAGCCCACTTTCAGTCTGAACTGATACGAACTGGGCTAAGATGGTGGGTCTTCCTGTCTCTCTGTTTATGAGGCATTTATTTATTGAGGGAGTTACTACAGACCTATTTTAGTGGCAGCATCTATTGTTATACATATCTAAAATGTTGAGAGAACCCACTAAGGTTGGACTTTTTTGTCCTATTCATTCTGCACCTTGGACTTTGTATCCTAAATTCCCATTCATGAGATCAGTTCATCTGCATCTCCAATAGATGTTTGGAGGGTGGCAACGCGAGAAAAGGCCTTTTCCGTGCTGGCCTCCTGATTCTGCCGTGCTCTCCTCAGGGAAGCCTGCCTGGTGCCAGTTTTGTCATCTTTCCGGCACTAGGTGAATAAGTTTTTATTCTCCTGGAATCTGGGCACCATTGCTGGTTGAGCTTTTGGTAGCTACTGGTTTTAGATTACTATTTCTTTGGATGAACACTTTTACTATTTCATATTTGTAGTGTTTTATTGATTTTGTTAATGTATTTTGTATTTTTTAAATTATAAATTGCTTTAGGACACTTCTGAATGTGTGAAGTGCCATATAAATATAATTAAAATAAACCCATATTGGGCATGTTTAAATTCTATTAATGTAAGTGAGAAACAGGAGTGCCAACTTGAATAAAATATTGGGGGGGGGGATAAGCCCCGCCCCGCATAATCAATCACAAGACACACACTCCATTTGAATGGCAATGCCCATCAACTTTGGGGAGTCCTGGCCCCTCAAATATTTTATAGGGGGGCAAAAGGACCTTGGCCCCTAGGAGTTGGCTCCCATGGTGAGAAACAATTAAGCATGTGCAAAACTGTCGTAATGTAATCAATGGCATCCTGCAGCTGCAATGATATGCACATTTACCTAGGAATGAGTCCCACTGGAATCAATGGGACTCACTTTTGAGCATGTCTGGGGAATCTTTGACTTTCCAGGTGCTGTTGGAGCACAGCTTCCATCATCTTTGACCACTGGCTGTGCTGGCCAAGGCTGATGGAACTAGAGTCCCACAACATCTGGAGGGCCAAACGTTCCTCAGCCCTGCTTTAAAGGATATGTGCACAGTCAGGCTGAAAAGAGCTTAACTTTGTTTAGATCATTCCTGTTTCAATAGCTGCAGAATCCACACATTCACAGACTCTGCACTGCTCACTTAATAGATTTAAGTAAGCAGAGAGTGACTGACGTTGCTGATCTCTCACCTGAGAGCTTCGACTAGTCCTTTAATCCTAAAGGACCACTTCCAGTTTACACCAAAGAAAGAGCAGGCAAAACTTTCATTTCTAAATGTTTCTGATAAAAAAATATTTTTGCATTTCCGTAGAGGTAATAACACAGTAGAACTTCTCAATTTCTAGGGCAGTGTTCTCCTGGATATTTTTCTTCTGATGGCTTTAAACCTTGTAGACTATGTCCCCTGGGCACATATCAGTCTGAACCAGGAAGGACCCTCTGTTTTCCGTGTGGCGGGGGACTGGTGACAAAATACGAAGGCGCAATGTCGTTTCAGGACTGTGAAACAAAAGGTATGTTTTAAAGTTGACATAGGCAGCTGGGTTTCTGGGAGCTCAGTCTGCCCCTCTTGAGCTTCTCATCCTAAATATAGCCATTCCCCCGGACTTTATCTTCCATTCATGCCCAGGATTTGGTCAAAATGCTTTTTAGACCCTCTTTCCCATTGTATACACAAACAGATGTTATTTGAGGGTTTTGCCCTAATGCCGCCTGGCATTTTTCTTTCACACTACCATTTTTAATTTATTTTCCTCCAACTAATCCCTCTCAAAATCTAACATATTAAAGTACATGTAAAATATTACTCCTGACACACACACACACACACACACACACACACACACACACACACATATATATATATATATATATATATATATATATATATAATATTTATTATTTTTAAAAATCCTCTGTGTAACCTTTTGTGGTGAATGAAACTGCTGCCTTTATCGCTTACCTTCCTCAGCCACCAATCATTCCTGGTAAAATCTCTGTTTTCTCTCTAACAGCCAGGTTAACCTGTAGGCATAAGACAAGATTTTATTTTCAAGTTGAAGGAAACTTATTTACAACAATAAATTAGCAGACTGGATATTAAAACTCAGTGTGCTGGATAGTAGACAGGCATTGTTCAGTGCTTGCTTACAAGTTATTATATCTTTGAGGCAGTATCTTCCCTCCTGAGCTAATTTATTTCCCTAACCTATTATCAGGTTGCCCTTATCTTAACTCCTCCACAGCAACTCTATAAAAGCAGCAGCCAAAAAAATGGGTCAACAGAAGTAAGAAGACTAAAACTTTTAGTTCAGATGGATTCATAAGAAATGCAAGGAGTTTGTCAAAATGGCACCTGCAGTTCCACTTGCCTTGTGTCCAGGTGTCATTTTGGTTTGTTCCTCCCTGCGCTCACTGCCAGCAGCTAACCAGGAAACTCTTCTTTCAAATGATGCTGTGACTTAAGGTGATGCAGGGGGAACTCAAATGGTTCTGCTGTTTTTGACAAGACCCCTCTGCTCCTTATATGCCGCATGTAGTCCTACCCTAACATGTCTAGTGCATCATCCATTCTTTGTGTCTTCACCTGTAATATATTGAAAAAATAACATGCCTTTATACTACACAGTTCATTGTTCTCCTGGCCACTACTACAACTCTACAACCCACAGATGTATCAGATGTCCTGTTGGAACTTATCAGCCTGAATTTGGTCAGAACTACTGCATCGCCTGCCCTGGAAATACTAGCACTGATTTTGATGGCTCTACGAATATTACACACTGCAAAAGTAAGTCCTATTTTCTTGTGAGCAGCTGCAGTCTATAAACTGCCAGTGCTTAAGCCTGGTCATATAGTCATAGTCTGTCTGGAAGATTTTGATTTGATATTTTTTTTTACAGTCTGGTGACAAACTAAGCACACATAATTTAGGAAACCTGAAAGTCTGCTTTTTTGGAACTGTCCCTACATGACAGGGACAAAACACAGAATTTAAACAGATCCCTAGTTTCAACCAATCTACATATCTGGTCAGAAATTAGCTTTATTGGAAGGCACTGAGGAATGGCCTCCAACCCCATAAGAGTAGACTGCTGGCATATCTCAAGGCAGCTTCGCCCCATAAATCCCCCTTGCTGCCCTTTGATGGCAGTCTGAAGGACCCAATTTAGCCTGATGGATGGCACTTGTGGACCCCTAGTCTGAAGCCTGTTTAAAACTGAAACATTGCAGTCCTCTTTGTGCATACGTGTGGATTACCTGTCTATATATCTATATCTGGACACAGAAAGATAAAGGCTTTCAGAAGAGAGCATAGGCAGATTTGTACTTTTGAGATCCAGATCACAAAGTCACTCAGATAAGTTGCTGTAGTTGGTTGTTATTGTTCATAATCATTTATGAGGCACTGCTTGATATGCAAAGTGAGTTACGATCTTCGTCTTTTTCATCCTCAGAGCAGGCTTATGAGGTAGGTTATGAAAATTCCCATTTTAAAAAGAGGACATTGAAAAATTAATTAGGCAGCTCACAGAGTCCATAGCTCAGTTTCTTACCATTCCTTCCCCTGTAGATCGACAGTGTGGTGGAGAACTCGGGGACTACACTGGCTACATTGAGTCCCCCAACTACCCGGGAGATTACCCAGCAAATGTTGAATGTATTTGGAATATAAGCCCACCCCCAAAGAGGCGGATTCTCATAGTGGTCCCTGAGATATTTCTTCCTATTGAAGACGAGTGTGGTGATGTTTTAGTAATGAGGAAAAGTGGTAAGTTGTTCTGCTGTCCTAGAAAAGGCATGAAAACACGCACAGTCATACCTTGGTTTTTGAATAGCTTAGTTCTCAAACGTTTTGGCTCCTGAACACCTCAAACTCGCAAGTGAGTGTTCCAGTTTGTGAACTATTTTTGGAAGCCAAACGTCTAGCGGGGGCTTCCGCGGCTTCCAATTGGCTGCAGGAGCTTCCTGCAGCCAATCAGAAGCCGCGCTTTGGTTTCCGGACATTTTGGAAGTCAAACAGACTTCCAGAACGGATTCCGTTCGACTTCCAAGGTACAACTCTAGTGAGAATGTACATTCATAACTAAGCCAGAAGTGAACTGAACCGATTTCAGTGCTACATGGTGGCTACTTGCAACTTGGTTGCACTGACTACATGGAGAGCTGCCGCTGATATTTACTATTTAAACTCAGTAAATTCTGCAGACAGGAAATTGGAGTATGCAGTCGAGAATGTTATTTAAACTACATACTCTTACACAGTTATATTTTAAAATGGCAGCTGCTCCTGATTCCCTGGAACTCTTTCTTGCCACGTTACCTCCATGAGAACTTTTCAGATTGAACTATCGGTTACAAATTCCCCTGCTAATTCATAGCATTTCAGCCATGCACTAAGCCTAGCATTACCATTGCCCAACCCCAGCTCCAAATGGATCCCCAAAGAGGGGCATGTAAAATTGTCTGTCAGTTGAGCAATTGGCATGCGCATTGGGGGCGGGGGGGGATGTGCTTGGGGCCTGACCATCTACTGCAACGGGAGACTGTTCTGTATGGGTTGAGCATATTCATGATTGGTGTCATCTGGTCTTATGTGTACCCGTGCCTTTGGCCTACCATCAGTTCTACCACCTTTATCAGCTTCAGGGTGGCAGGCTGTGGGTTAGAGAGCTAATCTCTAATTGGGGAAGGGTCTTAGCTCAGTGACAGTGAACGTGTCTATATGAAGAAAGTCCAAGGTGCAGTCTCCCAACACATCCAGCCAAAATGATCTCAAGGATTTAGCTGGGAGAGACCTCAGAGCTGCTACCAGTTGGAGCTAATGGTACTGGTGGAAAGACCCAAAGGTCTCAAATGGTACAAGGCAGATTCACGTGTTCCCCTACTGAAAATTGTACCGTTTGGAATGCCTGGTGTTTAACCCTTTCCCAAAAAATCTGCTATATGTTTGTTTTTCTTCTGCAGCTTCACCCACATCTATTACTACATATGAAACTTGCCAGACCTATGAAAGACCGATAGCATTCACCTCCAGGTCACGAAAGTTGTGGATTCAGTTCAAATCAAATGAAGGAAACAGTGGCAAAGGATTCCAAGTCCCCTATGTAACATATGATGGTGAGGATTCTGCCCTTTCTCATCTCTGCAATACATGCAGGAAAGTAGTACAGAGGATAAAAATTAATCTCATATTTTCAGGGGCTTTCCTCTGCTGTTTAAACATATTGCTGGCCAAACATTTTTTCCTTTCTGATTTGTTCCAGTATTTTTCAGCAATTGTATTTATTTTTCTTTTTTCATTTGTTTTTATTATAGTTAATTATTTTCCATGCTGCTATATACATACCGTATTTTTCCCCCCATAGGACGCACCACCCCATAGGACACACCTAGTTTTTTGGGGGGGGAAATAAAGGGGGGAGGAATTATTTCCCCAGCCCCCAGAACAGGCTGCCGCCCCAGGGACCTCCTGCAGGGCACGCGAGGCTTATGGACATCTGCCCGAAGCAGGGGGCGGGCTCCACAGCTTGCCCCGTGCTTCGGGCTGCAGGCTGCCGCCCCAAGCTTTGCGCGCCCGGCGGGAGGTCCCACCGGGCGCGCGAGGTTTGCCGACATCTGTCCGAAGCATGAGGCGTGCTACGCAACACACCCCGTGCTTCGGGCTGCAGGCTGCTGCCCGCAAGCCTTGCGCGCCCGGTGGGACCTCCCGCCGGGCACGCGAGGCTTGAGGATAGCTTCCTGAAGCCTGGAGAGCGAGAGGGGTCGGTGTGCACCGACGCCTCTCGCTCTCCAGGCTTCAGCGAAAGCCTGCATTCGCCCCATAGGACGCACACACATTTCCCCTTCATTTTTGGAGGGGAAAAAGTGCGTCCTATAGGGCGAAAAATACGGCAATTATTTAATAAAGGTATAAGTATATCTTCTTCTAACAACTGAAAACCTTTCAGCTACTTTTGCTTTGGTTAAGTTGTTATTGTATGAATTGATTGGATTCAATGGTTTTAGGTCTGCATTGGAATGATTTCATACCTTTTAATAGTGAAGTCATAAATTCTAATAGCAAGCAAATGAAATTCAACACATTGGCTCAATTTACATAGAAACATGCCCCCCCCCTTTATATATATACAAAATGTTGGGTGGAAACTTGAGAATATCTTTCTGGTGGTTTCTCCCAGGGTTAAGAACTCCTTGCCAAAGAAGACCTAACTAGACTCATCTCTGATTATTTTTTATAGCACACAAATACATTTTCAGTTAGACATGCCTTTGGCCCATAAGCTGATTTGTAAATATGTAATGATTGTTGTTTTTTATTGATGTTTTACCTGTCTTGGTTTTTTAAACTTTGTGTTCTATTGTACTTTAGAATCATAGAATTGTAGTGTTGGAAGGGATCACAAGGGTCATCTAGTCCAACCCCCTGCAGTGCAGGAATCTTTTTCTCAACATGGGGCTCGAACCCACAATCCTGAAATTAAGAGTCTCATGCTGACTGAACTATCCCAGCCACTTAAATTGTAGTTAGCCACCTTGAACAGCATTTGGTGGAAAGGCAGAATATAAAATTAACAAATAATAAATAAATGATCTGGATAAATCTCATTGGTCCTTTTTTTCATATAACACCAAACCACTCTTTATTATTATGGGATTGAGTTTCAGGTTCATGCACTCCTCTTTCTCCTTTGGCACAGCTACAAAGATGAGACCGAAAGCTAATCAGACCATTATGTTTATTATCAAACCATTATGTTTGAAGTAGGAGAATTCTGATTAAACTATGGTTTGTTAGCAAGCCCGATCATAAACAATGGTTTGATCCTGGCTTTGTTGAACTAAGCCCAACTTTACCTGGTTTCCCTGATTTGGACATGATGAGGAAATTGAAAGCATTCGACCTCCTCCTTGTGACTGTGACAGAACTGGTTTGCAAAATATGCTTCAATATAAACTTCATTTAAACATAACACTAACCACATTTAATCCCAAAAAAGGAAAACAGAGAAGCTTGCACAAAAGAGGAGTTTTTGACCTTAGAACTTTGATTTTCTGAGTTGACCCACAACCTTGCATACGCGTTTTCTCTCTTCCCCCAACCTCCTTACGTTCTCATTGAACTGGACAGTTATGTGAGTATATAAAAAGGTTGGCCTGTTATTTCCCTTACTCACCAGCTAATATGCTTTGCCTCGTGTCCAACGTGTTTAGGTTGAGTTGAAGCAAATAAGGAGGCTTGATCAGGAGACACAATTTAGTTCAGGACAATAAGATAGTCTGACTGGTATATAAAACCTTCTGTGAACTTGAGCTGAGCGCGGCTCACTAGTCCCTGGACCCTAGAGACTTTCTGTCAGGTTATCTGGTAGTAAAAAGTTGCTAACTTCTTCTTCTTGCTGCTTGCTTTTCAGAGGATTATCAACAGTTAATTGAAGACATTGTTAGAGATGGACGTCTATATGCATCAGAAAATCATCAAGAAATTTTAAAAGTTAGTAACCTTTTCTTTAAATTTCAATGTCCAAGCTGATATTTTTCTTTCATTGTTTAGCCCTAACGCTGTGCATAAGTGATTGCAGTACTCCTAAAAAGCAGAATCTTGAAGCCAGAAGCAATTTCTAAAGGGGAAGTACAAAATGGCAATGTGCTCAGCAGAGGGCGCCATGCAAAATATACATTTGCTTTCTCTTTCTTTTTCTCTGTCGCTGCTTGCTATCTCTGTCTCTTGTCTCCCACAGGACAAGAAACTGATCAAAGCGCTTTTTGATGTATTGGCACATCCACAAAACTATTTCAAGTACACAGCGCAAGAATCAAAGGAGATGTTTCCAAGATCATTTATAAAGCTACTGAGATCAAAAGTTTCCAGATTTCTACGACCATACAAATAGATTCCTAGTGCTTTTCAAAAGAAAAAATTGTTCTGTTGCGTTCCTGTCAAATATTGTATTGTCTTCAACAGTAGGAACATTTTTGCTATTTTGAAGACTCATTGGCAGTCTTTATCTTAAATTGTATATTGAAGAATAACTATAATGTTTTATAATCTCCAATATTTTGAATGGGATTTTTTTTTTTACTTCAAAGAAGAAATCATTTTGGATTCCAGAATACACCCAGTTGAAGATCCAAATTTATTCCTGCATTAGTTTATTCTTGAAAAGCATTTGTTTTAGAGAACGTATCTCTACACCTTTTCTAGAAGAGAAAAATGATTTCTTCTAAGCAAGGAAGGAACCTGGTCAAAGAAACTACCTGCAAAGAAGAGTTACGATATAAAGGAGTGTGTAGTATAAACTAATACTTGGATTTTGAATTGCACTTGAACTTTATATGTGAGATTTTATGGGGGAAATCTAAATTTCATTGTTTCCCATTGGTGGTTGTGGAGACTTTGTTCTAGGTATAAACCAAAAAATACAAAGAAGGGTAGGGGTAAAATTGGTGAGTTTATTATTCTAATATTTTGTTGGCCCTGTCACAAGATTTCAAAAGTCTACTAGTGTCTAATCCTGCAGATACAATTATGGAATTGTAGATAATTTGGTTTCACCAATATTTTTTACAATAGGATGGAAGAGACTCGGGGGGGGGGATAGCCAGTTTTCTTGCCCTTAATCTAAATAGGTACACTACTTCTGTCTGAGGGTACTTTAGGATTGCTATCTGAAGGTCATGTAAATACCGTTCACATCATAGAATTGTATCCAGCTAAGTCATACTCTGAATTAACCCATTGAAAATAATGACTCTGACTAACTCAAAACCATTCCTTTCAGTGGATATAGTCTGAGCTTGACTTAGTTCGATACAACCCAGCCTCTCCCCCCCCCACACACACCATGGGTCACAATCCAGAGATCTTCTTGTACATGGTGGCAGCCCTGACGGTGAGGAAGGCTGTGGGAAAGGGATCTCTGCCAGTGGCACTTTCACCTTCCACGGTCAGCAGTGATTCAGTTGCAGGATTGGGGCCAGGTTACCAGATTGTGGCTTTGCTGTTGATCCACAGTGAGTTTCCCAAATTTGGAGTAATCTTGACATCTTATGATAAGAGACTTTGATGTAGTCAGAGCAGAAAATGCTGGTTTGGGGTGAACCTATAAAATAGGTAGAAGTTGTTACTTTGTTGTTTCCGATATGCTGAATCCATCAGTTGCTGGCTCATAAACCTTGGTCCGTTTTATCTTAATTCCATGTGGCCGGCCTGCTGTTTTCCTATGTATGCATTACTTGATTATGACTGCTTTAGAGAGCAGGCCCCCAGCAGTACACCTCTTACCAATGTTTGTACTGACAAGTGTTTCAAAAGAAATATTACAGACTGCACTGCATTTTTTAAAAAAATGATTTATCCACATACATGTATCATAAACATGGAAAAGCAAAGAAAAAAACTACTTGCAACCTCATTTTTCATCACCCAAATTGCAGTGTTTAATGGATAGAAACAATCCTCTTGCATCACTTTGTCCCCCGTCCCCAATTCTTGCCGTGTTGTGCCTACCACCTGTCAGATTATTGAAAGAGTTGGTGTCAGTGGGGAAGGACGGTGCCATAGTCTCCCTGCAACGGCATCATGACAGTGGAGTGGCAAAGCAGTGGGCCATTGGTGCTGTGCAGGACCATTCCGTTGGCTCCGTTGGTGCACAAGTGCAGCACTGGCTCTTAACTCTTCCCACCAGCCCCCTTTGGGTTTTGCCTTTCTCCCAGTAGGCAGCCTGTGCTTGCTAGGCGTTACACACAGCTGTTTGCCACAACTTGTGCAGAAATGGCATTGAGTAGGATCAAAACATAATGGGTGGGGTGGAGGCATGCCTGTCCTCAGCCTGAGCTTGGCAGGGCCTGTTGCCTCTCATCCCAGGTTGTCAGCGGGACCCAGCTCTGCTGGTCAGCTCCCATAGCGTTCCCCAACCAAGCAAGCTGGGGCTTAAGATCGGAGGTCTTCGGGGCTAACAGATCCCCACCCAGTGCCACGTCAACCGCACTTGCCTCGGGAGTCAATAGAAAGCTGTGGCCTGGCTTTACCAACACATGAGTCCCGCGTGTTGCATACCCGCTCTGATGGCCTCGGAGGCTTCCACAGTGCGCCTGCCGTGTGACTGGGTCCAACTGACTGTCTTAAGAGGATTGTCTTTGGGGGTTCTTTTCTTTTCTTTTGATTCAATATATTGCCTCAGGTTTGAGAGTGTGGTTTTTCATGTGTTTATCTTCCTCTGTCCTGGTTGGTGTGCAGTTTGTGTGTATCTATGTCTGTGTTCTGAGTTTTCCCGATCAGGGATGCGGGTGGCACTGTGGGTTAAACCACAGAGCCTAGGACTTGCTAATCAGAAGGTTGGCGGTTCGAATCCCCGCGATGGGGTGAGTTCCCGTTGCTCGGTCCCTGCTCCTGCCCACCTAGCAGTTCGAAAGCACGTCAAAGTGCAAGTAGATAAATAGGTACCGCTGTGGCGGGAAGGTAAACGGCGTTTCCGTGCGCTGCTCTGGTTCGCCAGAAGCGGCTTAGTCCTGCTGGCCACGTGACCCGGAAGCTGTACGCCCGCTCCCTCGGCCAATAAAGCGAGATGAGCGCCGCAACCCCAGAGTCGGTCACGACTGGACCTAATGGTCAGGGGTCGCTTTACCTTTACCTTTTCTTCTCCTTAGAGCCACAGCTACTTCCCTCTTCTATGGGCTGGATTAGGAAAGGTTGCAGACCTCCAGAGGCTACTTCCCTTGTTCAAATGTTGTTGTCTAATTTTCCATATTTCTGATTCTCCACCTCCCACAGCAAAGGTTTTGAATGGCTTAATGAGCATTTCTGTTCAGGGTGCATGACAAAGATGACCAGAGGCAGGCTTTGTTTTGGTTATGGCATCTCCACATTGGAATGCTTGCATGCTCCCAGTCTGATTTTTCATTTTATTTTTTGGTGTTGGAGAAAGTTTGTGGGGATTTTTTTAATTTGCCAGAGTATTTCATCATGCTGTTTTAACTCCTATTTTCTGGTTCTGCCCACTTTTATTGCTGTTTGCTGCTGTTCATGTGTTTATCTTGTTTTACTATTGAACTTTTTGTTGTATAGATTTATTTTCTTGATTGACACCCCCCCCCCAGAGACTTCTGCTGAAGGCGGCTTATACATTTCCTAAATAAACAGAAACAAACAAGTAATCCTTCTTTCAACACTTATTCTGTATCTGAAGTCTCCATCCGTGCACTCGGCAGTCTGAAACAGGCAGCAAGCATGTGCATGCCTCCCAGATACACATAAATATTGGAAAGTTATCTGGGTAAACTACCTCTCCCGTTATATGATATAGCTGCTAGCCTGTTGTGAATAATACGATTTCTTCTCCTTTATGTTCAACATTGTACCGGAGTCTGTAATATATTGCTTTTGAAAGATTGCTTGAAAAGAAAAGAGATGGGCAAACATCATTGTGTCACAGGCTTGTGCCTGGAAGCAAATACAGTCAAGGAACAATATATAACAACAGAAAGATTATTGCCCAAAGGCTGTAAGGCAGCACTTAAAACATTTGTAATCAGGGCATCAAAAGTATATAGAATCAACACAAAGAAATAAACCTTTACTTCTACCAGTTTTCAATGTATACTTCTCTCATGTCTTGAATAACGTCAAAGGAATCAGATGAATAGTTGTTTCTTGTCTGAATAAGAACATTAAGTTTCAAATAGTAATGAGAAGACCATAGATTACTTGTCAGTTTGGGGGCTATGAAAATACCTTCGGAGTTTAATTTAATTGTTGCAGTCCTTCTTGCTTACATGTGTTTCCAGTTGGCTTCCAGTTTTCTTTTATATACATAGCCTTAATAAAAAAATTCCTTCCAGTAGCACCTTAAAGACCAACTAAGTTAGTTCTTGGTATGAGCTTTCGTGTGCATGCACACTTCTTCAGATACACAGAAGTATCTGAAGAAGTGTGCATGTACACGAAAGCTCATACCAAGAACTAACTTAGTTGGTCTTTAAGGTGCTACTGGAAGGAATTTTTTTATTTTGACTATGGCAGACCAACACGGCTACCTATCTACTACTGGATACATAGCCTTAGTCCTCAGCTCTGTTGACCTGATGCCTCACAATGTTTTTGCGTCTTTCTTTTTTCCTTTTCGGATGCGAATGAAATGGCCAAGTCTTTGGCCCAATCCATCCATTCCCATGGCACACTGGAGGGAGCAGGCTGCTGGGTGCAAATGACTTATGTGAGCTGGATGGAAGCACCTTGTGCACCTAAGCTGACAGCATGTCTGGAACCACCCTTCCTCTGCCTCTCCTCCAGGACAGCCTTAGCATCCTCATCTGCTAGAGCCTGACTCCTTTTTACATGATGGACGTAGCTCCCTACCTTTGCTTCACTTCCACCGACCTGCCACCTGCCATTTTGTGGGGGAAACTTGAGTGCCACAATTCCCTAATCTCTATCCCATCCCTCTGGTTACCAAGACAGCTCAATAGCTTTGGAAAGGAAATGTGCAATAAATGTTTTTTTTTAAATGCTATCACAAATTTACCAATTTAGACAGCCTGTTGCCATTTGCGTTTTCGAAAACAACAACAAACCCAAACAGTGAGGTGGCATATCAGCTCAGGGGTCCATCATAACAAAACAGTTTAACAGAGTTTTGATTTGATTTTTTTAAACGTTCCATTGATTCACCACCTGTTCTTTAATAATGAATTCATAAAATTGAATTACATGGGTACATTATAAAGCTTTAATACAGGTGCCTTTTGGAGATACTGATATGCATGTGAGAGATTACCATTAAATACACCACAGAAACCAGCAGTTCCTCGTTACAAGGGAAAGCCATCTGACTCTCTTATAATTCTCAGGCTCACTGATTAAAATTTGCCCTCATGAATGAGAATCCATGCCAGTAACAGTGTATGAACCAGGACATTGCCTGGGCATATAATTCAGAAATCATGGTAGGGGAGAAAAATGGTCCTGTTCACACCGCTGTTAATAATAGTAAAAATAATAATTAATAATTCATTTGTTAGCTATCTGCACAAGCTTCTCAAGGCAGTGTACAATAAAAAATAGTAAAATAATAACAATGGAGGTATATTTTAAAAAAAACAATACAACATAGACAGCTGTGCCCTCCCCACCCAGCTAGAAGAACCTCTCTGATGTTAGGATGCAGAAAGAAGTTTCTGGTTCACACCTTCACCCTCTTATGTTATTTTCGCAAAAATTCTTGATTGATATAACTTTGTTGTTATCACAAATACTTGCAACCCTGGAAATAGTTATATTGGATAAATGAAACAGCGGGTGGGTGCGCGCGCACACACACAATGCATTTTTACAAATTACAACTTGCAGATAAAAATCGTAGCTTATATCTAAATAGAAAATATACCTGGATCTTATTTAAAGAGCAGGCTCTCGCTGTGTTTATGGTTTCACTGATTTGTAGAGAACAATTAGAAATTAATTTGTGGAGACCTCATAAAAAGCCCTAACAAGTTGGTTGCTAAATTTGCAAATATTGGATTACAATGCAGCTATGCTAAGCACTTGAAAGTCCCATTGTTTATTGTGGATTAGGCACATATGTAGCTCTCACATTTAAAACAATAGGACAAAGCATTTATTTTTGCTTGAATCTTGCCCGTTTTTTAAAAAAGAAACCTGTAGCGCTTAATTTTTCAGCTTCGCCTTCCTTCCACTCTGCACTTATTGCTATCTTTTAAAAATATTGTTGTGATTATTTATTAAATTTGTATACCCCCCTTCAGCCAATGATAACAGGGCAGTTCACAACACAAAAATACAAAACAAGAACACAAAATACATAATAAACCAAAAGCAGAAGCAAACCAATAACCCCCTTCCCACAAACACATTTCAAAGACCATAGATTGTTAATGAGCCCAAGGCCACGTTATAGAGAAATGTTTTCATCTGGCTCCTAAAATTATGTAGCGAAGGCGCCAGGCAAGCCTCCCTGGGGAAAGCATCTCGCCACTGCAGAAAAGGCCCATTCTTGTGTCACCACCCTCTGGAGCTCTCATGGAGGAGGCAAACAAAGAAGGGTGAAGTCAACTACTCCTTGTTTTGTTAATTATCAAGTCCTGCTATCGGGAAACAGTTAATTGATTAGTAGACTTGGAAGCTGGAAGACAGTTGATAGCCATACTCACAGATTTTTCTGCACACTAAAAATTGTGGGTTTGTGCATAGAACGCTATATGAAATAACAATTTAAGTCATTTTTAAATATGCTTTCATCCTACACATTCATCCTGATTATTATTGCTTCTGTTGGTTTTTCAGAACAAATCCAGCTGTTATTTCAGAAGCTAACACCTGCCATCACTCTTTTAATGCAGCCATGGAAATCATTGCCATAAATACTGCGGGTAGATACAATTCTAAATGAGAACTTTCAGGATAGTTTTTTTTCTTAATCTATATAATGGAGTTTCACCCTAATTTCTGCAACAATTGTGCATCAAATTTTTCCCTCGCCGACATTCCTACACCACTACAGTCAGACGTTTTTGACCCATTCTCTTCTGAAATATTGTATAGTCAACGCCCAGTTTTAAAAGTTTTTCTGTTGTGGATCTAAAGCCATGTTACCTTGTGATTGGAAGTCACACTGCATGTGAATTCAGTTGACATCTAGATGAATATTTTAAGGAATGGTCTCATGCATCCCATGTTATGTTCGACCGCAAAAAGTAGGGAGGGGAATTGAAGGATGAAGTAAGGATATTGTGCAGTGCAGATTGTCTGTTCTTTGGGGCAGGAATCTGTTTTGTGTGTTCATGTTACGGATGGACGTTGTTTCAGGAAAATATAGTTCCGAATCAGATTGACAAAAGGATTTTCAAACACCCCCATAAGCAGTCTATTCAGCACCTACACCTTAAAAATTAAGTGCCACCTTGAGGGGGGGAGTGTGGTTGCACACAGATATTCTATACACACTGACAACATGGGTTTGTGTCCCTCATGTTCCCATTTCAGAACGGACACAGTGCATACACGATATACACACACCATCATGGTCACACATCAATAACCCAAAAGCACACACCCAAACGCTCACTGATTATATATCATTTTAAAAATAAGTGATTAATTCATTTTATGATCTCGCTATAATCTGAATTCAGTTTTTTTCCTGAAAATAATGGTGAAAGCTAGCTTTAAAAACTTTATTTCATGAGGAATTGCTTTCTGAAAACACATAATGCATTGAGTGCATTCAGTGCACCTTTGCTTAACAATTCATCTCCACAAGCCACATTCCCTCAGATGGGTCTTCTTCATTTGTCCCTCACCTGTATGTGGGGCAAAACCAGAGTCAGTCCCAGGAGTAGACTGCAACAACACAAGGCGCTATTTCTTTTCTCTGCGCCACCTAACTCTTGACGTACCTGTCACCATATCCTTATTCATGCCAATCTGAGATTAGCACAATTTTGTGACTCAGGAAAGCATAGATAGGCAGTTCACTAATGTTCTCTTCTCCTCACGCCCTCCAGACTTGCCATTTCCTAGTTACAGCTGTATTTCTCACGGTTTCTAGGCTTGCACACACACACACCCCACGTTAAACCCCTTAAAGTGAACTGGGTGCTGTGTACAAAAAACACAGAAATGTGGCTTTTCTCACAGCAGGGCCTGTTCTGGGGTCCCAGGTATGCGCAGAGGGTTGATCTGTGGCCCCACCATATAAACAAGAGTCTTGTGCAAATCAAACCTCAGAACTTAAAACCTTAAGCATGTTTTAAAAAGTAATCCAGGATAAAAGAAGAACATTCTAAGCACTTGAAAAGAAAAATAAGATTTTCAGCCTACACCAGAAGTGGAACCCTAATTCTTATTGCAATAAAACCATCTTCAAAATTAGTCTGAAAAGAATATTGTTTGGGTTGTCGTTGTCCTTTAAGTAGATAGATGCACAGGAAGACAAAACTATTCAGCAAAAGCATGTTTATCTGAATACCTACACTTCACAATTGCTCTTTCCTTTATTTATTCTGCTTGTACCATTCTGCTTTTAAATCCTTGATGCCATGTAATATATAAACAGTTATATCGTGTACATACAGAGATACCTTTTAGGTATTCTAATTAGTTTAGATATTTACAATTGTCAACACAAATGCCAGAATTATTCCAAATACCTTCATAAAATATTTTACTGCATTGTAATTCAAGTGTCAGGGCTACAATCAAAAAACAACATTATTTAAGACTTGTATTTCTCATTCATTTACTAACTTAGTACTCTTTGGAACATATCTGGAGATGTTGGTACCACGAGGAAGGTGGCTTGATTTGCATATTAGGAAACCATTATCCATGAAACGTGCTTTTTTATATATATAAAAGAAGACTGAAAATATTTTAACTTTTTTCTACTTTAGTGATGTAAATAGTGTTCCATATATTGTACTTTACACTGAGAATAAATTTTAGGACATTGGATATATATGCTTCATTGTGATAGACATTGAATATTACTCCTCTCTATACTGGTGGGAGAAAAGTTCTATATGTGTGGGACGGCTTCGTATCCCTGGAGCAGAGTGGACCAGAGTAGCTTTGGGTGGCAACCACATGGATTATATATATATATATATATATATATATATATATTGACAAAAATATATATAGCCGAAAGCACCAGCCTGAAGATGACGAGTGAGACCTCGTCGAAACGTCGCCTAGACACCCCAACTCTTACACGGGAAGACACCCGAAGACACCAAAACCTATATATATATATATATATATATATATATATATATATATATATATATATATATATTGCTTCCCATCTCTTGCTCTTGAGCACTTTCCTCCTTGGTTGAGCAACTGTACCAGAATTGAGCTCAGCTAAGATAAAAGCACTTGGGGAAGCCACTGGGGCGCATTCCGCTTTCCTCCTTGCAGGGCTGCTACCACCATGTGTATTTTTACTCCCAGGTCACAGTGACAGCCACCTTGGACACATTGAGGAAGTGCGATAGGATTGTGCATATATGTGAAAGGCAGAAATAAAATTGTTCCTTTCCTAACTTTAAAGATGAAATGATTAGGTAGTTTGGGGTGGGGTTTTTTGAGGGGTTGGGAAGGATGTGGTCAGGTAGGCTTAAAACTGAATGGGTTGCACCTGTTTGAATGTGTGCGCATATGTAACTACCGGTACACAACTTTTGTTGAAATCAACCTAGAGTAAACAAATATAATAAATGATCATAATATTGTTTCCTGATTCAGTACTTAAGATCAAGTAAAATCAGCATAATGAAAATTACACAAATCCGTTTTTGGTCCCTCTTCAAGTACCAGGAGTGAGTGCCCAAAGGGATGAAGCGATCTGGAGTAAATACCATCATCTGTGGCTACATGGGGGAATGCAAAATAGGTCGTGCAATAACATAAATTTCACCTGCACCATTCCAGAAATTAGTTCCTCTATCTGAAATACCCTGAGAAAACACAATAACTCTGATTTGTGTACAGTAGTAACAGTTCTTACCCGACAAAACGTCTGTGAGCATCTCTTTGAAATGTGACTTGTAAAGGCCAAAGGCCAGTTAAGTTACCCATTTCTGTGCTTTGTAAATATTTCATTTAATTATGCAAATTCTGTGAAATGGAATCAACTAGTCTGACATGGAAATCAACACAATCAATTCTTTGGAATTAGAATTTGCTCCCCCACAACACTCTCTTGAGGGAGAAAGACCCCAGGCAACTGTATCTGTTAAGACATCTGCAAAAATTTGCCCATTGCGTTGTACTGAAAGGGAGCAAGAGGGGAAAACACGGGGTGGGGAGCAGGAGAACCAGCTAAGTGGGGGCACCATTCAGGAGCTTTAGCCTAGTTCATGTCGCATAAAATGTAGCTAAATGTTAACATTACATTTTCCCATGCTGTTGACTCTAGGTGATCCTCCTTTCATGAGGCAAGGTAAGGTTGCTACCTCAGGATACTATGAAGCATAATAAATTTGCCTTAAAGATAGTGGGTTTAACATGTATTTAAAGCTGCCAATGGAGTGGCAAATGAAATGTCTCTGAAACAGTGTTGGGCCCATGGGCTGGAGGGGTTTTCCTCGGGGCAGTCCAGTGCCCTCTTGGCAGCTGTTCTTTGTTGCCATCACATCAATTGTGAGTAGACGCGTGGGATGTTGTAGAGAAGGCTGATAATGGGAACTCAGCTAAATGCAGTGGAAGAACAGAAAGTTAAGGCTAATTTCAGCTATTAAGATCGGGTGAGGAAGTAAGGAAGGAAGAAAAAGAATGAAACATCAGGAAAGATCTGCACAGAACAATTGCAGTGGGAATAGAACTATCTGGCAGGTTCCCAAATCTTCACTCATGACAAAAGTACTGTTGTACCTACTGGAAAGGTAGATTAGTTTGTCTGGTACAGATACCTTGAGTTACAAACGCCTCAGGTTACAAACTCCGCTAACCTGGAAGAGTTACCTTGAGTTGAGAACTTTGCCCCAGGATGAGAACGGAAATCGTGTGCCGCTGGTGGCACAGCAGCAAGAGGCCCCATTAGCAAAAGCACGCCTCTCGTTAAGAACAGTTTCAGGTTAAGAATGGACCTCCGGAACGAATTAAGTTCTTAACCTGAGGTACCACTGTATAGGATTAATGGGGCCCCACTCTGGCACGGCCTGCAACACCTCTTCCCTCCTCTGTCTCCACGGTTGGCTTTCAGTTAATGATTCGTTGCAGAAAATAGGTTAACATTATTCTGAGTTTCAGTTCCAAACTGTTCATGATTGGCAGGTATGCAAAACTGAAGAGGGTACCAGCCTATTTCCTGTAAAAGCTACTCGTGCCTTCATCCACTAAAGATGCAAGGAAGCTCAAGCCAGTGATGCTACACTGGCAAAGCTAAATTTACTGATGCCTTGTCTCAATAAGGTACATTAAGAACTTAACCGCCCAGGGGTCCTTTACCTTACCTTTACATTAAGAACAAGTCCATTACTCCTTACAAAAGGCGTCCCACCAGGACATGCATTTTTCTGGGTTCCTATCAATTACTGGGCATGAATAAAAATCAGAATTAAAACCTTTGTAGATGCTGCTGGTACTTCTAAGCTTTATTTTCAGTGTAAATTATGTACACATTGCTGTTTTCCACAGGTACTGTATCATGGTAGGTTAGAACGATAGTGAATAAATGTATAAAGTTTGGTACTTAGAATATTTTTTTTTTTAATGGTCTGAGCTTTACCAACATTTTAACTACACCGCCCAAAACTGTCATTGAAATGGTTGTTGTACATGTACCTTATTAACTCAACATCTCTCTTCATGTCTGTATATGAATAGCTTGGTTTCTACGTCAGAGCTCAAAAGGAAGCATGTAATGATTTTTGTTGTTAAATTGCTTTCATAATAAATCTAAAATTAGATAAAAGGTCTTTGGCATTCTTCATTCTGCTATGCAGGTGGTCTGGATAATCACCTATTAATAACTGTCATTGTCAGATGAGCACCACCAAGAGGCCGTGGGAAAGCGGACTAAATTTTGAACAGTGGGCGTTTAATAAAACCGAGCTCAATTCCTTCATCTAAGTCGTTTAGAGAGAGATTGAACAACATTTGGCCCAGGACAGAACCCTGCGGCACCCCACAGTCACTTTTTTCCAAGGTGATGAGGAACCATTAATGAGTACTCTTTGGGTTCGCTCAGGCAGCTACAAATCCACCAAACAGTGAAAGTGAGGGTGTTTCCTTTGCTCTTGAGCTGCCCTACCCCTCAGTCTTTTCTTACATATTTTTCTCCCTCTATTAATCTTTTCTTTCTCTTTGCACCGACCTTTTCATTCTTTCTCCTTAAAGCTCTAATTGGGGCTTGCAAAAGAGCAACAGACTTCCTCAAGCCCTCTCTTTGCTATTGGGTTCACTCCCCCATGCCATGCACTGCACACTCTCAACATGCTCAATGCCCAGTATTTCATCAATGAGAAAAGTTGGTTGTCTGTGTTTTTTGCTTTCTTGGAGAAGTGCTCCTCTTGTCATCTGTCCCTGCCCTGCACATTCAGAAGAGACACAGAGAGAATTTCAGCTGGGAATGAGGAAGAGGAGCCAGTTCAGAGAACTACTACACCTGTAATAATCCCTGTTGGTTTGGGTCACAAAACTCCTCCATCTCATAGTCTGGTCCAGAGCAGTCATAGGCCTGGACTGAGTCTGAGCTAGACTATTGAGAAGCCCTCTGGAAAACCTTCATGGGTTGCCATTTGATTCTGCAGACAATACAAAATATTCTGGCACAGGGAACTGAGCAGACCGTCCTGCCAAGCGCAGAGCACGCTGAACACAACTGCTCATCTGGCTCTGATTCTGCTCTGACTCCACCGAGTCGCCTGGCTAAAGGAGCAACTTGCGCAGAGTTTTATTGTGGAATTTAAATGTGTGTGTGTGTGTGTGTGTGTGTGTGTGTGTGTGTGTGTGTGTGTGTGTGTAAAAGGCAAAACTATAATTTTAGCAGAGAACTGGCAACATCTGAACATTTAATGGGGAAAGGGGAGAAAAAAACATTTTCTAAACTTTATAAGATAATAACAGGGGGGAAATGATCACATTTCAGAGATCCGATACATAAAAAATGGAATAAAGATTTTCTAATGAACATTCCTGAAGGAGAGTCATCTTTAAACTGCATTATTCTCATTCTCTATGTAAATCAGCTCTGAAGAAAATTGTATTAAAATGGCTGAGTGGCATTGGTTAACCCTCGAAGTCAAAGACTAAAAGGGAGGTAGGAGATGAGGTCTGCCCTGTGACATTTTTCTAAACAGAGAGAGAGCTACTATAACAGCAAATTGTCATAAGAACCTAGCACTCTGAAGGGATGAGCAAGAAGACATCCAAGGGCAAGGAAAACTGCCGCTGCTAGAGATACATTTTGGAGCTCCTTGCTCACCACGACAAGCACGAGCCAAGCTTTGTGTCTGATGCAACAGCAGGAGCGCCTGTCCTCTTTTGCCACCCGAGGCCTGCCCTGCGGGATTCTGCTGCCTGAGGCAGTTGCTTGAGTCTACCTTATGGCCGGGCCAGCCCTGCTGCACAGGGATGTTTTCAGACAGGGATGTGGGAGGGCTTTTCAAAAAGCCCGTTAGTATGCCCTTCACTCAGGAGCCCACAAACCCTGAAACACTAACACCATATAGTGTGCATAAAGACCACTTCCCTCTTACACAATTCCATTTTTTTCTGGTGTTCTTGCTGGCTGTGGGTAGCAACTCTATGGGCTTAGCAAACATGACTTTGACATCAAAGGCATTGACAGGTGGTCAAAAAAAGGCACCGTGATTGGTAACAAACCATATTTATACCAAGCTATATAAAATCTATCCTAACATTTGCTTCTTATGGGGGGGGTCCACATTTTGGTAAACAGCAAGACCATGTAGGATGTACAGTATATTAAAAACATTTTGGATACACCATCCACTTAAGATCGCTCTGTGCAATAGAAACATGGGTTAAAAGAAAGATGGATTGTGCCTGGCTAAGTGGGAGACAGTGCAAGAATGTTTTTGTGTGGCTCCCATGAATTTCAGCAGAGTGGGCTTAGACCTAAAGGATGACAACCTGTCTGTATTGGGTAGCTTTCAGCAGCTTCAATGTCAAGCTGACAATCGGCGTGTTTGGAAGGCTGTGATATTACATAAAGGACAAGATAAGCAACAATAATTGGCTATTGATTAGATTTGAGATCGCAACAGAAAATACACATAAGCCATGAAAAGAGATTGGATAGACAATCTTGGATCCAGAAGAGGATTCCGCAAAATTGGGGGGGTAGTGGTGATTTTTAAAAACAATTTTCCTAACGCAAAAAAAGGGATTTTCTGGGCCTGTATGTAGATTGAGCCATCTGCTGCCAAAGAAGACACAATTTTGCATAACATTTGCATATATTTTATGTGACATGCAAATTTCTACCCTCCTTTACAAGTGGGGCAAAAGAAAAATGAGGGGTAACCATATTAATATATCCGACAGGCTAAATATAAACCCGTCAATCTTTCCTCATAATTGTAGTCATATGGAAACCAAGCTTTATGAAGGACTTTGGGATGCTTAGCCTGGAAAAGAGGAGATAAGATAGCCGTCTTCAAATACCTCCAGGGCTGCCCCACGGAAGAGGGAGCAAGTTGTCTTCTCCTGCTCCAGAGGGTAGGACTCAAACCCGTGGCTTCAAGTTGCAAGCAAATAAATTCTGACTAAACATCAAGAGCAACATTCTGATGTCAAAATAAAAAAAATCCTTCCAGTAGTACCTTAAAGACCAACTAAGTTAGTTCTTGGTATGAGCTTTCGTGTGCATGCACACTTCTTGTGCATGCATTGCACACGAAAGCTCATACCAAGAACTAACGTACTTGGTCTTTAAGGTGCTACTGGAAGGAATTTTTTTATTTTGACTATGGCAGACCAACACGGCTACCTATCTGCAACATTCTGATGGTAAGAGCTGTTTGCCCGTTCTCTGATTCTATACGATCTGGGATTTATAATTTCACTGCTAGAAGTAATCACTGGCAACAGAAAGCCCCTTTCCTTGTGAGCAAAACCCACATCCTTCAGAGTTCTCTTACTCTCTGACTGACATGTTGCATTCGGACTTCCCTGCTGGCAGGGCTCAATGGCCGCAATAAAACCCTGAAATGAGCATCTATTTTCTCCCAGTCAGGGTTTGTCAGAAGGGGCAAAGACAGCTGCCCGCTGCCGCCTGTTGGAGGAGACCGTGCTTCTGCTTTAAAGCTCCACTCGGGCCAGGCTTATGCCCATCACTTCGCTGGCTCTGGGGAGCGATGCCCGGACTCGGCTGCAGGTGAGTCAGGCGGCGGGAGGCGGGTCTCTTCCGACGCTGCCCTTCTCTTGGCGGCGCCCGGACGGGACTGCCTTTCGGGCTCGCCGGGGGGGGGAACCGGGGGCGAACCTCCCACCCGCGGAAGAAGCGCGCCCCGTTGCTGCGCTCCGGCTTTCGCCCGCGCCCTTCGCTGGCGCGCAGCCCAAGGAAGCCGCCGCCTCCGCCGGGGCCCTTTAAGAGCGGCGCGCCCGCCCGCCCGCCCGCCCAGCCGGCCTGGCGGAAGGAAGGGCTGCGCCCGGAGGAGGAGGAGGAGGAGACGGAGCCGCCGCCTTAGCAGCATGGAGGGCGACTGCGCCGACGACTACAAGGCGTTCGTGTCCCTGCACGGGCCGGCGCTGCGCGCCTCGGCGGTGCCGCCCCGCTACTGGCAGAGCCTGTGGCGCAAACTGGAGAGCGAGGTGGGCGCCGCGGGCGGGGGAAGCGCGCGCCGGGAAGGCTTTGGCGCAGCCTGGGGGGTCCTCCTGGGGCGGAGGCTGGATCCGGCCCACGGTGCCCTTTCCGCGCAGGAGCTGAGCCCGCATCCAAGGCGGCAGGCCGGGCCGGGCCCGCGCGGCTCCGCGCCCCCGGCAGCCCTTCCACGCCGCCCCAGTGGGCCTCGCCGTGTCCATAGTCCGGCCGAGCTGCTTCATTGCATGACCCGAGACAGGGAGGAAAGCGATGTTCCCATCCTCTCTCCCCACGCCCTGCATGGTTTTGTGAACTTCTATCATGGAGCCTCTGGCTCACTTTCTCTGTAACTAAAAAGTCCGAAACGCTGCACAGCCAGATTTTGGGAATATGGCACCCTCAGCAAAGACAAAATCCGGCCACTCTCCCCCCCCCCGCATTTTTTAATTTTATTTTCACAATAATTCCTTTTGGTACAGTTTCCTTTTATGGGTTTTCTCAGTAGGTACATGTACCTGCATAAATACAGAGGGAAACCAACTGCACCACCCTAAATCTGGCACTGAATCCTGCAACCTTTCTTCATAGGGGAGTTGCTTAGCTGGGAGTAATTTGAGGAGGACCTGTTTCTCTCACTTGCGACTGCTTCAGCCTAAAGGATCATGGTGGACGACTAAGCCAGATTTTGGGAGTAAGCATAATTGATTTGAAATTGGTTACTTCTAAGGGAGGATGGGGACGCAGGTGGCGCTGTGGGTTAAACCACAGAGCCTAGGACTTGCCGATCAGAAGGTCGGCGGTTCGAATCCCTGTGACGGGGTGAGCTCCCATTGCTCGGTCCCAGCTCCTGCCAACCTAGCAGTTCGAAAGCACATCAGTGCAAGTAGATAAATAGGTACCGCTCCGGTGGGAAGGTAAACGGCGTTTCCGTGCGCTGCTCTGGTTCACCAGAAGTGGCTTAGTCATGCTGGCCACATGACCCGGAAGCTGTACGCCGGCTCCCTCGGCCAATAAAGCGAGATGAGCGCTGCAACCCCAGAGTCTGCCATGACTGGACCTAATGGTCAGGGGTCCCTTTACCTTTAAGGGAGGATGCTTTGGGCTGAAATGCTAACCGTGCCCCCTAGTTGTAAGACCCATTGCATTCAATAGGATCTTAGGTGAGTGTTGTTGTGTTGCTTCCTTGGTGATTGGTTTTAGAATCGAAGGCTTGTTTGATCTTGCCCTTTCTGGCTTTCAAAAGAAGACTGAGAGTTGAAAGTGAGTTTGATGAAGGGGTGAGATTCCCTACCAAGTTTTTTGAGCCGTTATTGGTAATTAACTTGGGGGGGGGCTGTTTTGAAAGTGGCTTGTGTTTTTTTGTGTGGAGGTGGCTTAATTTTGTTTCCTGGTTCTAAATACTGTGTTTAGATGTATGTCTCTTTGACGGAACTGATGAAAGGAACAAAGAGGAGGCATTAATTCCAGTTAGGAATCATGTTGGCAGTGGAATAGAAACTTGATACCTGTGTTTATGGACAAGTGATGTCCATGTTTTTTAACCGCATTGTAAAGGCTTTAGGTAATTATGATAAAAATATAGTGGTGTTCAGCAGCTCTGTTTGGAAGTACAAAGCAATTGTTCTTGTGCAAAACATGTGAAATTGGAGGGAGAATGAGCAAGAAACTAGTCCAAGAGCAGACGTGACAAAGAATTTTAAATCCCATCTGCAGAAAACTTGTTCGACTCTCTACTTTCACAGTTAACAATTCTTTCAAACACTACCGTGTTTTGAAATCAAGCGGTAAGTGCAATACTGAACATCCAGCATTTTGGCATTGTCTCAGTTAAGACGTGCAATCAGCCAGGGATTGCCAGCCTTTGGGGACCTGTGGACACATTTGCAAACTGGAGAAACTGTCATCCTGTGCTATTGGCTACAGTAGAATGAACGCATCTTTCTTGCCAAATTTCAGCAGGCAGGGCACCAGGAAAGGCCACTGTGAGTGAGTAGGTGACCATGGCTGTTAATTTGACAATCCCTGCCATCAACCATGGTTAAGGTAGATTAGGCTGCCATTGCGTACCCACTTGCCTGAGTGTCAACAATGGCTTGCCACCCTAGAGCTACATGGCTAAAGCATGAATCGGAATGAAGCAATTTAGAAAGCTGTGGCTTATGTTGATTGTGGTTTGACGTGACGTCTGAATTGACTGTGGGCTATTGCTGCTCTGTCACTGAGACTGGAATGAATTTATTAGTCTGAGTTCTTTTAAGATCCATTTTATATAAAGAGACATTGGCGCCGACTCCATGGGGCTTGAGGGGGCCCGAGCCCCCTCAAAAATTCGTTTGGGGGGGCTCAGCCCCCCCAATAATCTCGGGCGGCGGTGGGCGCGTCCGCGGCTTTTATAGGGCGCCCGGCGCGCACCAGCTCGATAACGGGCACCGGCGCGGCGGGGGGCGCCGGGCCGGGGGAGGAGGGCGGCCGGCCTGTCTCCTTGGCAACCCCATTGAACAGCGCCGGCTCCCCCGGGAGGGCCATCCCCCCGCGCCGCCGATCGCCAACACCGCCGACGCTGTGGCTGCCCGAGCCCGAGCCTGAGCCCGAGCCCGACCCGGAGCCCGAGCCCGACCCGGAGCCCGAGCCTGAGCCCGAGCCCGACCCGGAGCCTGAGCCCGAGCCCAAGCCCGTCAGTCAGTCAGTCAGGAAGGAAGGAGAAATGGGGAGGGAGACGAGGGAGGAAAATTGCGCGCAGGGTGAAGAAAGGAGAAGGGCGAACGAGACGAGCTTCCAACCCAAAAAAGGGCTGGAAGACTGGGAGGATGCAGGATCGGGAAAGAAAGCGACGCCTTCCCCGCCCGCGACGTCGCCCGCTTGTCATTGGCAGCGCAGCGGGCGCCCAGAGGGGCTGGGCACCGGCGCAGGGCCGCTCCGCAGCCGCGGAGGACAGCTGCGCGGCTAGCAAGGTGTGCCGCGTAGAGCGCGGCCCTTGTGTGGCCCGGTGGCCAGGCAAGCTCGGGCGGGGACCCCCATGCAAATCTAAGACGGGAGAAGAGGGCAGAGCAAAGGGGGTCCCTTCCCCAACCTCCGGCTTTGAGACTTCCCTGAGCCCCAGAAAAGCGAAAGGATTTTCTCTTCTTCTTTTTTTATAAATATTTTATTAAGGTTTCAAATACAAAGTTAGAAACATACACTGAAGAAAAAAGTAAAAGAACAAGAAAAAGAAAAAAAGAAAAAGAAGAAAAGAAAACCAACCATTCAACACATTTTTTATATAACTAACTGGACTTCCTCGCATCTCCCTTACCCTGCATTCTTTATAATAAAGATATCAGCAAATTATTACCTTGTTTCGTACCTTATTTTGTACTTTTCAAATACTATACCTCTAAATTTAACATACTTTTCATCAGTTACTTATATCTTAAATTAAACATAGTATTACCTTAGATTTTGACCTTTTCTTACTTAAAATATAATTTCCTGTTTCCCAAATCTAATTGCTGAAGCTATAGTTTCCGAATCGTGTAAATTTTTAACATTCATACAACTTATATTGTTTTTGTAAATAGTCCTTAAATTTTTTCCAGTCCTCTTCCGTTGTTTCTTCTCCCAAATCTCGGATTCTGCCAGTCATTTCAGCCAGTTCCATGTAGTCCATCAATTGCGTCTGCCACTCTTCCAGTGTGGGCAAATCTTGTGTCTTCCAATATTTTGCGATAAGTATTCTTGCTGCTGTAGTTGCATACATAAAGAAAGTTCTATCCTTCTTTAACACTTTCTGGCCAACAATGCCCAAGAGGAAGGCCTCTGGTTTCTTGGGAAAGGTATACTTAAATACCTTTTTTAACTCATTATAGATCATTTCCCAGAAGGCCTTCACTTTTGGACAAGTCCACCAGAGGTGAAAGAATGTCCCTTCAGCCTCCTTACATTTCCAACATTTATTATCAGACAGGTGATATATTTTTGCAAGCTTGACTGGGGTCATGTACCACCTATAAATCATTTTCATAATATTTTCCTTCAAGGCATTACATGCCGTGAATTTCATTCCGGTGGTCCATAACCTTTCCCAGTCCTCAAACATGATGTTATACCCAATATCCTGAGCCCATTTTATCATGGCTGATTTGACTGTCTCATCCTGAGTGATTTTCTCTTCAACCTGCCCTCCATCCTCTTGCAGAAAACTCTTTGCCTGCCCTGCCCGTATCTCGTTTTTGCTTTTTAATTCCACACACGCACCCTTCGGACTTCGTGGCAATCGGGCGCGCGGGTGCGTTTCCTAAGAGAGTGAGGACCCCCGCCTCCTCCCCACCTGCTCCCTCGCCAGCCAGCCAGCCGCGCGCCCTAGCCGGAGAGCCCCGGCCGTCCCCGTCGCGCAATCGGCTGGATCTCCCTTCAGCAGGCCGTGCTCACAACTCGGCCCAGGGACCCCCCAGCAGCGGATCTCCGGCCCAGCTGAAGAATCCGGCAACAAGCCCCCTCCTCCCCAATCGCTCCGCCGAAATACGCTCCAAAACCCCCCAGATAGGCCGCCGGCCGCCAAGTCTAGTGGCGCCCTGAGCGAGGGTCTCTCCCCAACACCGCCACCTCGAACTGCGTTCTCCCGGCTACCCGAGCGAACCAGCGGCAGGACCCCGGTATGGGCCCCCCCAATATTTTTTATAAGTCGGCGCCCCTGTAAAGAGATCATGAAGTTTGTATAGGGGGGGGCAATACTGTATAGTCCATGTAGGCTGTGTTGCCCCCTTAGCAGCAGAAGAAGAAAGTATGACGTTATATCTACTAGTTGTCCCAGTTTGCAGGGACCTCTGCCAGTGCAACAGGACTGCCCCCCCCCCAAATGCTCGGGGTGGTTGAAGCCTCATAACAGATCTGAGAGGGCATAGGAAATTCTGTTCTGGGTACAACCCATGGATTCTGCTTTTGTTTTTAACCTATACTTGGTTGTTCTTGTCCTGTTTTAACAAGTACTATATTTTAGTTGTTTTTAAGGGCATGTTTGTTAATCACCTTGGGATATATATGTGGAAGGCAATTCACACATGAATGAATAATAATACATGAAATGTGAGCTACTTTGGATAACCTGCCCCACCCAGTTCCTGTACCGCCCCCAGTGAAACAAGAATGAAAAACATGTTTGTTGTAGGCTTAGGTTCTTAATTTGCTTTTCTGGCTTTCCCTCATTCCCCATTCAGTTATTTCCTGCTTTATCCCAGTGTGTGTCATTGCCATGCATAGCTTATATAAATACCTTTTTGTCTGTACTTGTAAAAGCAAATCTGAGCAGTGATTTTTTTCTGCTCCATGAGTTAATGTTTTTCACTTCGTTTATAACCTGTGGACCTTTCCATCTTGCTGCGATGACTTCAGAAGAGCAGTTTGACACTTTCATAGTTCTGTAGTGGCCTAGCTTGCTTTTTAAATTGCTCCGTGTCCAACAGAATTTACCTTCTGCCTCTCCAAATACAGTGGTGCCTCGCAAGACGAAAAGAATCCGTTCTGTGATTCTCTTTGTCTAGCGGTTTTTTCATCTTGCAAAGCAAGCCCTTTGACGGATTAGCGGATTAGCGCTATTAGCGGCTTTTAGCGGCTTTTAGCGGCTTATCGGATCAGCTGATAAGCGGCTTAGTGGCTTAGAAAAAGGGGGGGAGGAAAAAAACCCCGCAGGAACTCGCAAGACATTTTCATCTTGCGAAGCAAGCCCATAGGAGATTCGTTTTGCGAAGCACCTCCAAAATGGAAAACTCTTTCGTCTAGCGAGTTTTCCGTCTTGCGGGGCACCACTGTACAGTGAAAGGAAAACTTCCTCCAGAGTGCAAGACTCAAGACAATGGTGTTTTGTTTTCAGCATTTCTACCTTGACAAGTTTAAGGAACTGCTCAGTATTGCAGCTGATTTTTGGTGGGAATGTTGGAGTTGAGCGCTCAGTTTACATGGGGCACTGGGCATGCCAGTTAGACATTGCTCCAGAATGTTTCTGATACTCTCTGCAGCTTTACACTGTATCTGGGAATTGGAAATAAAGGACAAGATGATTTTCAGATAGGGGCAGCTAAGGTTTTCCTGATCTTTTCACTGAAAAATACCCAATAGCTTCTAGGGAACACGGGACACGGTTTGAAAATCACTGCTCTGTGGTAGATTTAACTTCCTTTTAAAAATTCGGGAGGGGGCACACACTTGCAGTCAGCCAAGGGAAACCTTTCAAATAAAGATGCAAAACAAAAAATGTGGATGTCACTGCATATGTATCCTTATTTTCTATTCTTTGGCATGTTTTTACCATTGCATTTTTTCCCCCTAAAAAAATGCTTTTGCAATCCAATGCCAACTCTTTCTAAACAATTCAACAATAGTAAGTTGCTTCTGGGGTGACAGCTGGTTTGAGAATAGCGCATCCCCTTTAAACTGCTGAGAATCATTTTTGACCTTCCCATTAAGTGTATATATCTGAACAGTAGGACTGTTTGCATGAGGGTTAGTTTCATATGATCAAAATGGTAGTTCTGAAAAGCAAGAAGAGTACTTTGCCATATTGGAAGCACGGTGCAATGTCAGGGACACAATCCCACTTCTTGAGCTAGCACCAGGAACCAAGTGACCAGGTTTTCTGCTAAGGCCAGCTATAATCGGTGAATCCTTGAGAAAGACCATTCTAATGTGACTGCTGGCCATAGTTTTTTGTAATAAAACACGTTTTAACTTTTTTAAAAAAATGCTGCCCTGTTAATTGACCAATCCACAGATTGCTGCAGCCCTTCTGAGTAATCAGGTTATTTTCTTAGTTTTCTGTTACATGCCAGCACTTTGGTTTTATTGCTTGGCTTCCTCTTTTATGGTGGATTACTAAGTTGGTCTGCAGGTTGACACTTGATTTGCAACCTGAGAGCTGTAAGTGAATTCAAGGCTGATGGGAAGGTGGCACAAATGAATGTGTTTTCGTGTCTTCTGCATGTATGTTTTTCATTTCCTATTGGAGTTAAAAGTGATATTCTCGTGCCATTGTGGATGAGATCACTTCTCAGCCATTGGAGAGTGAACTAAATGGCAGAGATAATAAATATTGAATAACACAGCTGAAACTTCCTGCTGTTGAGGTGTGAACAAAATTAGTATTATTTTTAAAAAACAGTGTTTTCAGAGATTTGTGACAAGTTCTAGGTGCTAACCATGTGCTGCCTCACTAATATCTATGACAAGCGCTTGTGTATTCAGTGTTGGTGTGGTATATTAAATAAGGACCATGCAAGTTGCATGTAAATGGCCGAAACCGTTCTCTAAGCCCCAATAGCCACTTTTGGACGAAGGAAGTGGGATGGAAAGGGTTCTTGCCATTCACCTGGCAGTTGCTTCTCCACCTTTACCAAGGCTCCAACAGAACTTTTTGAATGTTGTGAAGGGATGATTTGGAGCAGAGAAAGGACAAGTAAGAGCAGGTTTAAGTACCTCTTGCTTCCCCTGATTCTCCATTCTAAATCCACACCACCCAAAACAGCTCTTTTTTAAAAAAATAAAAGGGCTAGGTTAAATATGCTTGAAAGGAACAAGTGTTTAGCCCCAAAGAACAGGAGTGAGCAAATCTCTGAACCCTGATCTCTGGAGCCATTATTTTCTCAGCACCACCTGCAATGTACAGATAAGGATACTGACCATCCTTACTATGGGGTAGTGAAATACATTCCCAAATACAGGCGTCTCTCCGCTTACAGACTTAAACTCACTGTACTATGTCGTTCACTGGACTTATATAGTGGTGAACTCCTACTTGATGCTTAACTTTCAAAGCGTTTTTTTAAATGCCATGCTCAGTCCGTTGGGTCTAGTTTAAGGCTTTGCCCCTTCATCCTTGTTTACAATTTCAGGTGTTTGATGCTGGAGAGTATTTTGGGATAATGCAAGTGGAGGAGGTGGAAGAGGAAGATGACGGCGATGAAGAACTTGAGGGAGAACTAAAAAAGAATTCAAATCCTGGAAATGAACTCTGCTACAAAGTGATAGTGACAAACGAAATGGGACTTCAGGCGGCAAATTCTAACAGGTGAGTCATTATTCTGAATCAGATCTGAATGTTGTGTTTGCAGGGTGCCCTTATGCTAATGAGCTTTACAAAGTATGAGAAGATAGGTCCCTGCCCTGAAGGGCTTACAATATATGCCAGGCATAGGCAAACTCGACCCTCCAGATGTTTTGGAACTACAACTCCCATCATCCCTGACCACTGGTCCTGCTAGCTAGGGAACGTGAGAGTTGTAGGCCAAAAACATCTGGAGGGCCGAGTTTGCCTATGCCTGATATATGCATTCCTTGGAGTAACACAAGCAAGACAGCAGAGCAAGAAGAGGCAACAGAAGGCGCACAGGTAGATCGTGCAGTTATTTAGTTACGTGTGCTTGGAGTTAGTTACAGTATGGGGGATCCTGGGATGGTTCTGAAGGATCTACGGAGAAGGTCGGTTTTGAGGAGAGATTTGATGGAAGAAAAAGAGGTGCCTTCGGGTATTCTGGAAGGCAGTTCTAAGCATATGTAGCAGGAAGGGAGAAAGGAGAGAGGTTATTTTTGGGAAGCCAAAGCGCACAGATAAGGCTATATTGGGATACAAGAGGCCATGGAGGGTTTTGAAGGTAAATATAAGACGCCTGTCAGGATCCGGCAGCAGACAGGAGAGTTACGGATGAATGTTTTATGGCCAAAGCAGCAAGAGAGATGAATGGTTTTGGCAGGAGAGCACTGATGGCATCAAAGATGGCAAGGTGGAATGGGAGAGGGGGGAGGTGGCAGTAGTTGCAGTAAGAGGTGACCATGGCGTCAGCAGTTTTAATTTGGACTGTTATTAGGGCAGAGTTTTAGAATGTCTTGTCTATAGTCATCATCATGAACTGCCCGCATCATCATGTGTACCTGTGTTCTGTGTTTTGCTCTTAACCTGGCCTGTCTTGCCTTCAAAGCATTTTTCTCATTGACCATGCCTGGACATACCGCGTTGAACATGCCCGCCAGCAGCTTCTGCAGGTCCCTGGTCTGCTTCACAGAATGGCCAACCTGATGGGAATAGACTTCCATGGAGAAGTGCCGGATGAGAGAGCTGTCGCTCAGGTCTTGGAGGAAATGTGGAAATACAACCAGACCTATCAGCTGTCACATGGGGTATGGCCGTAGTAGGAAAGCTGAAACTCACACGGGGGTCTAGCTATAAAATTAAGAGATTGTGAAGAACAAGCTTTTAAAAGCATTTCCCGGGTGCAAATGAATGACACTTGACATCACAGGCACAGATTTAGCACTTTCTGCTTCTGCTTAATTTGTTGAAATGGAGAACTAGTTGGGTATCATCTGCTTATTAAAGACACCCCACCCCAAACCTCTGAACAACCTCACTCAGCCTTTCATGTAGATATAAATAACATGGGGCAACAACAGAGCCTGTGAGACTCCATAGCGTAACTGCCAAGGAGTCGAGCAGCAGTCCTGCAGAAACACCCCCCAAAGTCAGATGTTACAGTCATTTTTATAACACATGACTGAGTTTGTTGTTCTTGTGCAGACTGCAGAGGAGAAGGTCCCTGTATGGTACATTATGGATGAATTTGGATCCCGAATCCAGCATTCAGATGAGCCCACTTTTGCAACAGCCCCCTTATTTTACATGCGGCAACAAATTGCTTATACGGTTCTCTGGCCCTTAAGGGACCTTGAGACCGGAGGTAAGTGTATCTGTCCACTAGGTGTGCTATCTGGGTAAGTCAGTGTTCTCTTTGCCTATAAGACTTCCGTGCAAGACGCTTCTGCGTTGTTGTTTTTTAAGAGCAGAGGGTGATGAAAAGGATCCGGCGACTGTGCCAAATCCTGAGCTTCCCCATGGACCACTTATCGGTGCAGCTACCCAACTCTCAGTTTCGTAACATTACCATGACTTCAGGTGACCCAACTTCAAAGGAACTTCAGGCTGGGTTACGGAAGAAGATCCCTGCCAAAAATGGGACTCGTAGGCTCCCTTTTGGAAGGGAGCTGCTTTTCTTGGGGAGCTGCTGATTGGGAACTCCCTAGTGTAGTTGATACCAGCAGAGTTTCCTATCAGTATTGATCAGTTGATGATTTCAGCAGGTGGCCCTGACTTGGGGAAAGCAGTCCTGCAAGCCAAATCAAGCCTACATTGGCCCAGTGACTGTTTCAGAGGACGGGTGAATTAGTAGTCGAGGCTGTGTTGTGATTTTTTGTTTGTTTTAAATGTATGGACATTTTCTGCAACTTTTAATAATCTCCGTTTATGCATAGCTATTGCATATTCATATTGACGACGCTGAGTTGATAACAAGTGTACAAAAATACCTACAACTTTTCATTTTCTTGCAGAGGAAGTGACCCGTGACTTTGCCTATGGGGAAACTGATCGCTTAATCAGGAGGTGTCGGCTGTTGCCATGGCTACCCAATGATGTTTTGGAGATCAACTCTTTTACTGCAGAGCCATCAGATGATCACTACCAGGTACAATTTTTTATCTTTAACCAGATTGGTTTGTTACAGAGAACTACTGTAACTTGCTATCGGTATCAACTATTTCTGCACTTATCTGTTATACACATAGGCTCCATTACTACTCACCAGAAGTAAAATTAAAATACTGGGGACTAAGGCCAGTCTCCTGACCATAGTTATATCGGCCATGAAGGGGGGAGCAGGAAAAAACTTAAACACGTAGCAGAGATTCAGAAAAATAGACCAGAGGCAATTGTACTTCATCCATCAGAGCTTTTACTTGCTACTGAAGCCAAATGAGCATAATGGTCACAAATCCAGAATAAAGAAATCCAGTTGCAGCACTTACAATAAAACTTACAAACTTATAACAAGACTAAACCTTAACACTAGCATACAAAAAAACAGAACACAAGAACAAAGAGAGATAAAGAGAGAGAGACCCAGACTCCTCCTGGCCTGACTGTTATAGGCAGCACGACCTTGACAGAAAGGATAACAAAGCCTGCTTAAACCAGCTGTACTCAGCTTCCCAGCAGAAATAACCCAAACAGAAACCTCCTTCCTGTTTCTTTCACATAGAAAGAAAACTTTCTTTCACAAAGAGAAGAAACCTTCTATATAACCCTCTTGAACTAATCAGAACAGGAAAGGTCTCTACACATCAGATCAATACTTTCTGTACTAAGAAATGCAAACTGACAAGTTAAGAGGTGGGGGGCTCACTCGTCCCATTCTTCACGGACTTATATGACGTAGCGTTATGCAGACGTGCGGTTTGTTTGCATCTGTTCTTAAATTTGTTTTAGGTATTTTCTTGCCCTGTGTTGTTTTTAGATCCCTTCTAATACTTTGAATGTGTTTTTATTTTATTTTGTGTGTGTGTGTGTTTTTAATTACAGAGGTGTTTGCCTTCTTGTCTCTTTTAAAAGGAAAGGCGGGTGGTAAATTTAATAAAGGAATAATAAATAAATTGCATCTCCACTGGTGCTAATCCAGTTGTGTACGTTGTTGCGCCATACTCAGTGCAAACTACAGAAGGGAGAGGATTTGCAGAACACTCACTCTCCCAACCATTGTTCGGAGACCGCTAGCATTATAGGTGTAACAGCTTTATAGGTTCAGAAAAACGCTTGGGGGGGGGGGAATAGCTGCTGGGATGATATACTTCAGACAGCTGGTGTAGGGTTGCATTTGTGTGTTGACTCCACACACAGTGTCCTCGGTGCTCATTGAAAACTAGCGCAGGTCTGAGATAATGTCTGGTTTAGTATTCATTCTTTATTCTGCTAGTTATCCATGTGCAGGGAGACATTTACATGAGAAAGCATTCAAATGTGTGGTTTCCCTACTTGGACCAATCCCAGAAGGGTTCTGAAGTTGTTATTGACTAATTGTTATTTAATACTCAGCATTTAAATCACAAAATGCTGACGTCCTTTCTCCCTAGGACTGGGGTGAGGCACCTGTGGCCCCCCAGAGTGGTTGAGCTCCAGCTTCCATCAGCCGCAAACAAGAGTCGGGGATGACAGATGTTCAGCAACATCTGGAGGGCCGCAGGTTCACCACCCCAGTATTCCTGCCATAGAGGGTGCCTAGATTTATTATAATAAATCAAGCTCATGTTAGTAGCTTCGAGAACGCTGTCCAACCATCTCGTCCTCTGTTGTCCCCTTCTCCTTGTGCCCTCCATCTTTCCCAACATCAGGGTCTTTTCCAGGGAGTCTTCTCTTCTCATGAGGTGGCCAGAGTATTAGAGCCTCAGCTTCAGGATCTGTCCTTCCAGTGAGCACTCAGGGCTGATTTCCTTCAGAATGGATAGGTTTGATCTTCTTACAGTCCATGGGACTCTCAAGGGTCTCCTCCAGCACCAAACTGCTAAATAATCCAAGCAAAATTTGTCTGACGGGTTTTTATACAGCTTGATAGAGTTGGAAGAGGGTGAATTGAGTGAGAGCAGAACTAGATGAACAAGGAATTTAACTGAGGTGTTATGTCAAAATTGATCTTTAATTGGGTTTTCTGACTTCTGCGCTTTGCTGCATTTCAGTAGGACTTACTTTCTGAGTCAACGCATATATGTGAGAATCAGCCTGCAAATTGTCCTCACCACAATTGAAACTGTAGTGTCTTCTACAGTATAAATTATCTTCATAACACTGGTGGTGTTTTCTGTTTTAGGCCATCTTAAGTGAGAACAAGGAGACACTTCCTATTCCAATAAAGCTTCCTGTTTATGACAAAAACAAAATCTTCAAGTACGTATTTCCAAATGGTGTGTTTTGCAACAAACGTATGACTTCTGTGAGTGGTTTTTCAGCAGTGGAGAGTTAGCTCCATTTATTGTATACTGTGACATTTAGCTCTGGATTCTGCTGCTTATATAGGAGAAGTTCAATGTGATGCAGAAAAGAGAGGAATAATGTTGCTTTCAAATAATTGTAGTGGATGAGTTTGTGTGAAATTGTAGAGATTATAGGTTGTTAATTTGAATCTTCATGTCCAACCCTGGGGAGAATAATAACAAGAAGCTAATGCATTTTAAAGAGAGGCTATAGCAGTAAGGAATAGTGTACTAGCAAGAGAACCATTTTAATTCTTGCAGTAAAAACAAGGGAGAAGATGAGTCATTGCAGAGAAAGGAAAACATTACTAAGCCTGCAAAGTTCGGTGTGTTTGTTCTGCAGGAGGGTTGCCAATGTTTTGCTTCCTAGTTAACTGAAAAAACAGCAACAATGAGAGAGCAGGTTTTTTGAATACACAGCTATGGGTGTTTGCTGCTAAGTAGAAATATAGTATGTTTGGATAGTGGCCTAGCAAGCCGCTGTTGTAGCATGCCAGAATGTCTTTTTCCTTCACTCTGTTTGGAAATCTGTATTCCCTATTCCACAGCTGTTAAGTGGTATGTGCTAGATTGAGTTAATGCAAATCCATCTCTCTTCTCTCCATCTCACAGGCATTCTTGTACATTTTGAGGAAAAAAGTGTGTTTGCCTATATGCATGTGTGTTTTTCAAAGACTGAGTACAGGTTTTTAGGTTTTAATGGAAAGATTTTTATAGAGGCATGACTGTATTCTTCTAAATAGACTAGAGACCTATTTGCACATTGCACTAAGTCATAATTTATTTTCAACAATGGCATTTTATTTTATTTTATGTTATTTTATTTATATACCACCCTTCATCAAACGACCCCTGGGTGCTTCACAGAATAAAATGCAAGATAAAACACAAGTAAATAATTAAACCAAAACAACAAAAACAACCCCCCCTCCCACAGGTACATTTGTGTACATGCTTCCCAGGCCCTTGGGCAGCTTCCCCCGCCCCCATGGTTTGTCATATTGTCCAAAGTTAAGTTTGTTTGTAACAAACCCCAAGAGGGGAAACAGAAATAGGCCATGGTTTCTTATTGTGCTATAATGAACACTTGGGGGACAACACATTCATGGTAAAGTCATGTTTAAAACAGACTATTGCTTAACATGACAGGCACACTAGTTTACTGTTTTGGCTAAGAGCAAGTAGAAAATCTAGTGAACTTTCCTTGTTTTGATGATGTGATATTGTGAGCAATGTGATCTCATGTTAAATTTCCAGTAACATATTTCTGCTATTCAATGAAGGTGGTACTTACATCTTACTGGGGCCTCAATTCTTGGTTCCAAACTCAGCAATTCCAAAAGTGACTTTTAGGTTTATTTAAATAAGCAGCTACCTTTTGGATAAGAATTTTTTTGAACGGTATTATCTAGGTACAACTGGCAGGTGTTGTTGCTTTCATATTATCCCAGCACATATTATGCCCCTACTTTTTAAAATTGGTTTAACATCTTGCCTAATAAAGAGTTCCAGGGAACACAAAAGCTCGTTCGCTCTTTTGTGACATTTTGGTTAGTCTCTACCCCTTACTGTGGGTTTTGCATCCAGGTAGGGTGATGGTGAATTTTGAAATCGTGTTTGTGTGTGTGTATGTATGTATGTATGTATGTATATGTATGGATACTGGTGATTTTTTATTGCTGTTTTAAATTGATAGTATTGTGCATTTGATTCTCATAATGATAAAGGTTGGCATATAGCTGTGTCAATAAATATGTTTCTATAATTGTCTAGAAAAGACAAGAAGGGGTACCTGGCTTGGGTTGCAGGATGTGTGGGGGCTGAAAAGTCTCACAAGTGTGGCCCTTTCCCTAGTGCCAATGCAATACTTCTCAGGAACTTCAACACCGCTATTTATTAGAGTCTCCATATGCCTCCCTCCTGAGAGCTTCTTTCATATATTTTCTTCCTCCCCCCCCCCTTTTTTTTAAACCAGAGTTTACACAGACCTCCAACAGGTCCTTCAGAATCTGACTCACCCCCGTTTTGAATTTACGGACTCTGAGCAAGAAGCTGACATTCTCTACAACTTCTCTCACTTCAAAGATTTCAGGTTACACAGCTATTTCCCTGCAAGTAACAATTTTTCTTACCTGTTCAATATGTGTATATTCGGCTGCGCAGCTCTCTGTTTTTAAATGCATCCCTTGTCTTGCAGGAAACTGAGTGAGGAAAGGCCTCACGTGATGCTGAATCAGTTTCCTTGCGAGAACCTCTTGACCGTGAAGGATTGTCTGGCATCAATCTCAAGGCGCATTGGGGGCTCAGGGGGGCCAAAATGGCTGCCCCGCACCTTTAATCTTCATACAGAATTACCACAGTTCATCAGTTACTTTAAGCAGCGCGAAAGGAGGTGAGTCCAACTCGCTTCTTGCACAGAAATAACAATTTGCATCTGTAGTCAGTATCCCTAATTTTATAAAGATAAAGTGCAATAGTGGCTGAAATAGTGGAAACTATGGTGGAATCCCAAGGGCGGCGCTGTGGGTTAGACCACAGAGCCTAGGGCTTGCCAATCAGGTGGTCGGCGGTTCAGATCCCTGAGACGGGGTGAGCTCCCGTTGTTTGGTCCCAGCTCCTGCCAACCTAGCACTTCGAAAGCACAAAGTGCAAGTAGATAAATAGGTACTGCTCTGGCAGGTGTCCTGGCAGGTGGATAGATCACATCTATCCAGTGCTTTACCAACTGCACTGGCTCCCAGTGGAGTATAGGGTCAGGTTTAAGGTGCTGATTTTGACCTTTAAAGCCCTATGCGGCCTAGGACCCACGTACCTACGGGACCGCCTCTCTTGGTATGCCCCACGGAGGGCCTTAAGGTCCACAAATAACAACACTTTGGAGGTCCCGAGTCTCAAGGAGGTTAGATTGGTTTCAACTAGGGCCAGGGCCTTTTCAGCACTGGCCCCGATCTGGTGGAACGCTCTGTCACAAGAGACTAGGGCCCTGTGGGACTTGACATCTTTCCGCAGGGCCTGCAAGACAGAGCTATTCCACCTGGTCTTTGGTTTGGACTCAGTCCGACCCTTATGTTTCCCTCCCCTTAGGGTCTTGATTTACCAACTATTTTAAAATGAGGTTGCACTTTAAATTGCATTTTAACCTGTATTTTTTAAAAAATAAATTCCTATTATGTTTTTACTGTGATTTTATTGGTGTTAGCTGCCCTGAGCTCTGGCTGGGGAGGGCAGGGTATAAATAAAATTTATTAGTAGTAGTAGTAGTAACCAGCGTTTCCGTGCGCTGCTCTGGTTCGCCAGAAGCAGCTTAGTCATGCTGGCCACATGACCAGTACCAGCTGGCTCCCTCGACCACTAAAGTGAGATGAGTGCCGCAACCCCAGAGTTGGTCACGACTGGACCTAATGGTCAGGGGTCCCTTTACCTTTATAGTGGAATTCCACCCTCTTTGTCTGCTCTGGCTCTCTGGGTCACCCCTGTGGGAATCACGTAACTGGGGGTGAGGGAGAAGTAAGAGGTGGAATGAACCCCCCTCCACTCACTGCTTTCCTCTGGCCTCATCTGTTGCTGGCATGCAGATCCACCCTCAAAGAAATGTGGCACCAGAAAGGGGAAAGTGACCTTCCCTTCGTACTCCTGAACGAAAGCTTTTAGTACTTAGTTACTTGAGAGGGCCAGTTTTAATTAGGGAGAACAACTTTTAATTGCTGGCTCTAAGAGTAGAGGAGTGTCCTGTAATGGAAAGGTGGCTGCCTTTTCCTAACCATGAGTGGTAGCCTTTATGTTTGCATTGTGATTAATACTTCTTCAGTATCTCTAAAAACAAAACAAAAAACCCTAAGCTGAGAAACACATAAATTTTGGCAATGTGTAGATGTATCTCAGTTCAGCTTGTTTGTTAAAAGGGTGGTGGCTGAAAACTTCTAATTGATTTGATCAGTTTTGTTTTTATAGTTACTTACTTTAATGGCCTCACATTCTCCGTATGATGTATAGTAAAAAGCAAGAGGAGTAGGTGGCGCTGTGGTCTAAATCACTGAGCCTCTTGGCTTGCCGATCAGAAGGTTGGCAGTTTGAATCCACGCAACAGGGTGAGTTCCCGTTGCTCTGTCTCAGCTTCTGCCGACCTAGCAGTTCAAAAGCAAACCAGTGCGAGTAGGTAGTGCTGTGGTGGGAAGGTAAACGGCGTTTCTGTGTGCTCTGGCACTCGTCATGGTCCTCCGTGCACCAGAAGTGGTTTAGTCATGCTGACCACATGACCCGGAAAGCTGTCTGTGGACCAACAATAAGAAGTTGAACAGCACTGTTATTTTATTTATTTCTGTGCTCAAATTCACCTAACACAGGGAGAATTAAATCAGATGATAGTCTCAGTTTAAACCAATATAATATAATCATTGGGTGTAAAGAGGGCTGCCTAACTTGTGGTCCACACAGCCCACCTGCTATGCCTGTTGCATAGCTTGATGAACCCATTTATGCTGGGCATCTTTCATCCATTTGTGCTTTGTGCCTCTTCCATTGGGCATCTCTTGATCAAAGAGGGAATGAGGAGGACTAAGCAGAACATGCATTTGTCTTGGTGAATCACAAGTTGTGCAGCCCAGGGTAGAGTATTCTTGCCTGGGAATGTTTGCATTCAGACATGCAATGGACAAACGCCTGCTCTTTCCTTCCTTCCTTGGGCCCACTGTAGGGAAGAGGACAACCACTGGATATGCAAACCGTGGAATTTGGCCAGGAGCCTTGACACCCACATCACAAAGAGTCTTAACAACATCATCAGGCAGAGAGAGAGCATCCCTAAGGTCAGAGCAAAATGGGTCTTTGTAGCATAGCTTCTTATTCCCTGGAGCATCTCACTGTCGTTTTCCTGTTACATTTAGAAAGGTTCTCGATGTCTTTGCTGTGACGCGATCTTCGTTGTTCATGTTAAACTTGCATACAATGTTTAGCAATGTTTAGCAGTGGTCATTGCATTACAACATTTGAAGTGTTTTTCCAGTGGCTTCTTTCAGCCCATATGTCTGTACATTTTTGACGGTAATAAACATTGGATAATTGCCACTTTATGCCTTAGCTACCACACTGTTTGCTGAGAAGTAAGATACCACTTAGGTATAAACATCAAGAAGTCTTTTGCTCCTTCTTCCTAGACTGGTTATTCAGTTTACAGCATTAAATTTTTAATGCACACCTTTTTCAACTCAAGTATCTAGGTACCCTTTTGCAGCCCAAGGCAACCAGGTAATCTTACATCAAATGGTTTTCATAATTTCTGGTGATACTTGGTGATATATTCGGTTTGTTCCTTAGAATCATAAGTTCTTTTTAAGTGCAGTGCAAAAAATCACTTTTGAGTCAAAACTGCATGAAATTCTAGCATAGAATCATAGAATTGTAGAGTTGGAAGCCCCCCCCCCCCCCCGGACCATACAATCCCACCTCCTGGAAGGCAGGAATCGCAAGAATCCATGGCAGATGGCCATCCAACCTCTGCTTGAAAAACTCCAAGGAAGGAGAGTCCACCACCTCCCGAGGGAGAATGTCCCACTGTTGAACAGCTCTTGCTGTCAGAAAGTTCTTCCTGATCTTCAGTCAGAATCTCCTTTCTTGTAACTTGAAGCCATGGGTTCGAGACCTACCCTCCGGAGCAGGAGAATACAAGTTTTCTCCATCTTCCCTTTGACAGCCCTTTGGATATTTGAAGATGGCTATTATATCTCATCTCAGTCTCCTCTCTCCTAGGCTAAACATACCCATTTCCCTCAACTGTTCCTCAACTGTTTCCAGATGCTTTGCTTGCTTTGATAAAAGCAGAACAACAGCTTAAAGGAAAACAAAACTGAAAAAAGGAGAGCACATTCTTTTTTTATTTACAAGCCATCTATGCCTGAAAAGAGACGGGTCTACATTTGGCAGGTTCATTGTGGGGTGGGGAGATTGGATACTCTCACTGTTGTGTGTGCAGCGCCTTCACTTTGCTTTTAGTGGTTGATCTCACAATTATTCTTAATCGTGCTGCAGCTTTTTACACGGCTTGTAATTTAAGCTGCTTTGAGGGTCCAACATTGGCCAGAAGGAGAGGTACAAATATTTGAAGCACAAAGTTGAAATTGTCTGACCTGGGGTTTCTTATTCTTCTGTCTTCAGGTGGTATCCAAGTACATTGAGAACCCAGTGTTGTTCTTTCTTGAAGATGTGGGATTAGTTAAATTTGACATCCGTTACATTGTGTTGTTGCGATCAGTTAAGCCACTCCGACTGTATGTTTATGATGTGTTTTGGCTACGGTTCTCAAATAGGTAAGAAGGCAGCTTCTACCACGCATTGAGAAGGGTTGGACTTGTGGCATTGCTGAATTTTATGAAGAATGAATGTTGTATTTCATCCATTTTTCCTTTTCAGAGCATTTTCACTCGATGACTTGGATGATTATGAGAAGCATTTTACAGTCATGAACTATGCTTCTGGAGTCTCGTTAAAACAGGTGAGTAAATTATACAGGAAAAGGAGAGCTTGGTGGACCAGATGGTGTGATGGGTTGAAATGTGGCCCACCAGCCCCTGACTCCCTTTAGCCCAGTGGCTACATGGTTGTTTGACACCCTGGGCATCTTGGGGAATTAAGGGTGGGATAGAATTGTAATAAACAACAAATTACAGTCGTACCTTGGATCCAGAACGCCTTGGTACTCGTCCGTTTCGGCTCCTGAACGCTGTAACCCCGGAAGTGAGTGTTCCAGTTTGCGAATGTTCTTTGGAAGCTGAACATCTAATGCAGCTTCCGATTCCGTGCAGGAAGCGCCTGCAGCCAATCAGAAGCTGCACCTTGGTTGTCAAACGTTTTCGGAAGTTGAATGGACTTCCGGAACGGATTCCGGTCAACAACCAAAGTATGACTGTAATGATAAATTTGAAGCCACCTTCTGCAACAACCCTACCAAAGCTAACTAAACACATTTGAATTTTTTGTGGGGCGGGGGCACCTGGAAACTCCCATAGGCTGCCTGGAGCAAATGCAGGATTATAAATGCAATACCCGGCCACTGCAACTGCACCCATGAGGCAGCGGCGAGGGCTCAGGTGAAGCCGTGGCGAGGCCGGTAGTGGCACAATGACAGGGCGGATCTGGCACCTGAGGCAAATCACTTTGCCCTTCTTCATGCAAGCACCAGCCTTGCTTTTCACCTATTTAATGGAGCCTTATGTGAGCCTCCATATTTCCAGGGAAGTGATTTCCAAATCCCATCAGCCCCAGTTGACAAGAGTGATGGGCGTTGCACCTATATTGTTGGAGTGCAGGTTCCCCATCTCTGGAGTTCACCCTCCGCCTTCTGAGGCTGACAGTTTCCCTTGGAGACTTAAGTTTTATGGGCTCTTACGACAAGAGTATTCAGAATGGGGTGTGGGAGAGAAAGCAGCCTTCAAATATGGGACGTAAAATTGCAAGAACTGGATCCTAACTTGTAGAGGTGTTGTAAGGAGGACAGAGGTGAAAATTGGTAAAGTTTCGTGATCATGCTTAAAAGAATACCTTGCTAACCAAATGGTCTCTTCCTTTTCAGATCCACTATGATGAATTTATCCCTCTCTTTGAGAAACAGTATCCCGAGCATTCTTGGAAATCTGTGCAAGTAAGGCACCTGTGATTCAGTAATTTAATTTTTTTTCTCCCAGTGGTAAAAAATTACCAGAGCTTCATTTTTCTGCCATAGATTGACTCGATGGCCCTTGTGGTCTCTTCCAACTCTATGATTCTATGATTATGTCTCTCACACATAGGTCATTACTCCATAAAATGGGCCACAGGTGGTTCTAATTATACGTACTGAGATTATTTCCCCCCTGTGGCTTCATTAGTGGTTCAAGATTTCACATGGTTGCATCCTGTGTCTAGTGCTAGGAATTTGGCAGGAATAGTCATCAGTAAGGTCGCCTACTCAATCACTGCCTCCCTTTCAAATGCTTCTGTTATTATTTGACAAGTGTTTGAGTTGAGCAAAAGGAAGGAGTCTCAACTTAGTCCGAGAGCCTTAATGCTTTGTGTGAAACAGGTCTGGGTTTCATTCCCCGCCATCTCCAGTCAAATTACCTCGGGAAATAATGTTAAAGTTTGCTGCTCTTACACCTGCATTTATTGTAAATGTGACTTTTTGTTGTTGCCAGGACGATATTTTCAAGGCATTTGCTGAACTGTTCCAAGCTGCTTGTGCAAAGCCTGCACCACTTGGCATCTGTGATTATCCATCATCACGAGCCGTTTATGCCATTGACCTGATGCTTAAGTGGGATACATCCAGCAACGGTAATTTCTCCTTCTATCTTGTCCTTTTTGTATTGCATACAGTGGTACCTCAGGTTACAGACGCTTCAGGTTACATACACTTCAGGTTACAGACTCCGCTAACCCAGAAATATTACCTCGGGTTAAGAACTTTGCTTCAGGATGAGAACAGAAATCGTGCTCTGGTGGCAGTAGGAGGCCCCATTAGCTAAAGTGATGCTTCAGGTTAAGAACAGTTTCAGGTTAAGAACAGACCTCCGGAATGAATTAAGTACTTAACCTGAGGTACCACTGTATTTTTAGGGCTCTTCAGAAATTTGGGAAACCAGAAAAGAGATTTAATTGCTTTTATTAGTGGCCATTATAGCTTTGGTGTAGCTAAAGAGCAGAACCTTTTCCAGCACTTCCTGGGATTGCCTTTAAAGGGGTCGCTTTTTGGACAAAGGCCTTTTCACTTATAAATGGAAAGATACTGCTGCGTTTCAGAGCAGCGAGTCTTCAAACGTTGTGTGTAAAGGGGTTCATTCTGAAAAAGTTCTTCACTGCCAGCTGAAAGGGTCTCCTGGAGTGCAAGTGAATAAACTGGGATGTGCAGCAGGTGGGAAGCTTTCCTTCTCTGCCTGGCCCTCCTCTCTGGGCAACCACCCACCATCCCTGCCACCTGGAGAAGTTCCCATCTCTCGGTGCCCTTGGGCCTCCTCCTCTTCCTCCAGCAGGAGGGCTCCTCATAATGGTCCTCTGAGAGTTGTCCAAGATGCTACGCAAGTGCTAAGGGTAAGAGGAGAAGGTGTGTTCCATGTTGGGGAAGCCTCTTTGTGTTTAACATGCGTATCTCAGTAAAACTACGTGATCTCTGTCTGTCTTCTAGGCAAACGGTTTATGCAGCCTCAGATTCTAGAGGTGAATTTTAACCCTGACTGCGAGAGAGCCTGCAGGTATCACCCAACTTTCTTCAATGATGTCTTCAGCACCCTCTTCCTGGACGAAGCCAAGGATTGCCATGTGACTGCCATTGTCTAGGGCTTGTCTTGGCTATTTTGCGCTTCACAGTGAGATGCTTATAATTTCAGTTCTATGAGCTGCTTATGCAAGAATCTTTCCTGTACTAGCAATCAAGACAGAAATCTACTCAATCAGGTGGAACATGCATATAATGTGCTTGTAAGCAGTTGTCTGGGTTGCCTTAAAAAAAAAACTTTTTTACTTTCTTGCCTGTCTCAGTTACTTTATCGCTAGTTCACTTTCACAAAGTGCATGTTTTTATTGCATTCTGATGCTCACAGAAGTGCAGTATCAATTTATTATTTTTTTCTCAGTAGTTGGTATATTTTGTTGGTTACAAAGAAGTATCTGTACGCTTTTCCCTATGTCCTTTGTGTTTTTATAACTTGCTGCAGATTTACTGAGGCCATTGTTTTTCTTAAGACCATTGTGCTCCCGCATCTTAAAAGGCTTTGTTTTACAAATGAATATGAAGCAAATTATTTGAAAGCCATAGCTGGCTCCTATGCCTGCAGAATTTCAATAAACTATGTCCCCACAAATACCAGAAACTGCCTTTGAAATAACACAAGAGCATCTGTAATTTTTGTTTCTTGGTGTATCAGGTCTTCACTTTGAGAAGTCACTTCAGCTTCCTTGTTTTGCAACATAAACCTTGCTCGCTTCCAATATTTCCATTCTTTATTCTAGCAAATAAAATGGTTCAGCCACTGGCCTTCCCCTCCTGCTTCCCCCCACACCTTAAAAAAAGAAGCAAGCATCATCTTTACATGTTCATTCTTTGCCTGACTGCTGCCCTCCCTTTTAATGAGCTCTTAATGTATTTGAGTTGCAGCACTGCTTTTGCCAACAGGGATGGTGGTTCAAAAATATTTGTTAAGAATTCACCTTGTGACAGGAGTACATGTGTTTTAAAGCAGCAAACAGACTTCCATCTCTTGCTTAACACAGCCCATCTTCTGCCAGCTGGACAACTCCAGCCAGATAAAATGTCCCCCCATAATACAGGGTTTCTTCCCTGCAGTGGGGTCTCCAGTATGGCAGCAAAGTAAAAAAAGTTTTGCAGTCTTGTCTCGCTGGTTTTACGTAGGGCTAGAATCAGGTTGCCTGTTAGCTCAGCCCCTTGACAAATCGCTATGCTCTGGTCTTGTTTGTCCATCTCTAAAAGTGCCACATCTGGCATGAGCACTTACTGTGAAGCAGCATTAGATGGGAATATAAGGGATTGGTTGTTACTGAGCTGCAGGTTTTAAAATGCTGGTTTCTGCCAGCACTCTCTTTGCCAGATAAGGTGCCATTACATCGCTTCATATCCCTGACGGATAGCGTCTTCCTCCACTACTGAATACCAGTTGCTAGAAACTGCAGGAGGGGAAGAGTGCTGTCGTGGTCAGATCCTGCTTGCAGGCTTCCCACCGGCATCTGGTTGGCCACCGTGAAAACAGGATGCTGGACCAGACGAGCCATTGGACGGATCCAGCAGCCGGTCCGTTCTTACATTCATACTCCCGTTTCTAATGCTTGGTTGGGCTCCTTCCACCCAAGTTTGGCTGGCCGGTATCTGCTTTGTTTATAGCATCAACAAGTCTCATCAAGAGTTTCTACCCAGCTCTTAGGAAGCCCAAAGAGTTTCCTAAGTAGGCTGAGAGACTCAAATACACAATATATTTTTCTATTAAAGGTAAGTTAAAGAAAAGGTCTATAGTTTCGCTATAAAAATCTCGGCAGGAAGAACTTCCAGACCCTTTGAAGCTCAAGAATTCCATGACTTTTTCTACAGCGCTATTCTTTGGGCTGGTTCACCAGTGCGTGTGGCTACATCTGCAGGTCAGTGCTTTCTGAATGAAGACAGCTCATAATCCGACTGCAGACTCTCTTGTGATGAGCAAGCAATTGGGCATACGTGTGTGTGTCAGTTTTAAATCAAACCTTGCCAAGTGCAGATCCCAAATTAAGGACAGCCTGGCTACAAATACATTAATAATCACGATTTCTGGGTCCATTTCTGAAGTTTATTAGATTTATTAAGCAATAAATCTGAGACAGCATATGGTTTAAGCACCGGGGTGGTGGAATTGGAATCCAACTTAGAAAATGTTTCTTTAAAAAAAAAAAAAAGCCCTGGAAAAATGTGTGTTACGGGTGTTTCTTATTGCGATTGTCTTTCCAGATACGATAGTTCAGCACAGAGGCAAAAGTTAGCCAGGCTAAATAAGGGTACATCAAATATGCTGCTGTTTTGTTGACATGGTACCAGACAGTAGTTGTAGCTGTTGCTGCTCCTGTGGTGAGCAAGATAGTCACCAGCCCCTGGAAAAGAAATGAATGACGTTAAAATGAGTTCTTCGTGGGATCCCAGAGCAGAGAGGGCTACAAAGAACTGCAACTTCGGCCACACACCCCTTTGCCTTGTTTTTGTGCTGATTACACGGCATTTACCCAATGTAGTACTTGACCCCTTTAACAGCAACATACCCAAATATCCATGGGCTTTTGTAAAGCAAAAAGTCAAATGGCCAAAGCTCCAGGGATTTTGGTTGACCATGCCAATAATGATCTGTGCTCATTATTGCTCACATTCCCAAGTCCTTATTGTGGGAACTCTGCTCAGCGGAATCTCCTTCCCTCTGCCATACATGAAGGGTCATCCGTCAGCAACTTCAGATGTCTCTGAAAGTCAGATTTCTGGCCAGACTTCACGTGACTCATAAAACTGGACCCCATTATTGTTGAATGTTGCTTTTGGATTGTATTTTTGTATACTGGTTAGCGATTTATAAATATTAAGCAGTTAAAAATGCTTTAAAATTAATTAAAAACAAATAAGCATTCCTCTGACAACTCTACAACACATACAAGTTTCCCAGCGGGTAACTTATTGCTGAAAGAACTCCCTTAAGGCTGAAAGCTGGCAAACCACTGCTCTAAGCCACAAGGGCATGGACTGACACAGAGCATTCCCCCACTTACCCAGCCTGTTTGGTGCTTTCCGAAGAATATGGGGACCCATGACCAATTTAATGCCAGGTTTCCTGCGTACAGCCCAAGGGGAACCAGGGATTTTTCATTGAAGCCTCCCAATTCCCTCCACACGAGGTAAGAACCATATCTGAAAGAATGAAAAATGTCCTTTGTCAGAAAATGGACTGGGTGCCTGAGGACTTTAACAGAAATCCTAAACTCCATACTGAGAATAATGCAAAAGTCATGAGACGCTTATACTTGCATACCTTGCCAGGGTTTCTGACACATTAGAGAACACTGGTCTCCTTATCCTTCTCTACAAAGCCACAAATGCCTATATATTGCACACTGTTACTGTAACTATTAAGTGTATAAAATTTTACAAACCTGTTCACGATAATCCTAAATAACGCCCCCCACCCCAAAATCAGTTGAATACTCCTCACAATTGTTAATGTCACCATGTTTTTCACAACTATGTTATGTTTCCCAAACTTCCGTTATTAACCATAACTTGCTACCTTTCCAAAACATTTCAACAAATTGATAATAGAAATTCCGTTACTGGGAGTGTCACAACCAAGGAGGTCTTGCTTATTAGAGTGTGAAGACAGTTGGCATAAATCAGGAGACCAAAGCTCAAATTCCTACTTGCCCTTAAACTTGCTCAGTGACATTTGCAGCCAGGCTCCTCTGATAAGGATAAAAACAAGTTTCTTAGACGAAGGGTCAAATACATTGCATATGTGAGAAGTAAGAAATAAATGTGAATACATTAAAAGATGAGGTGGTTCAAGCAGCAAGGCTGTTCCTTTACATTTAAGTGTAATGTGCAATTACATGTGACATTTGGCACATGATTCTTCAACATCAACTTCGTTGGACTGGTCATGTTGTGCGGATGCCTGATGATCATCTTCCAAAGCAACTACTCTATTCTGAACTTAAAAATGGAAAGCGTAATGCTGGTGGTCAACAAAAGAGGTTTAAAGACTGTCTTAAGGCAAATTTTTAAAAATGTAGTATAAACACCAACAGTTTGGAAACACTGGTCTGCGAGTGCTCCAGCCTTTACCAAAGGTGTCATGGACTTTGAAGACACTTGAACTCAGGACACAAGGGAGAAACATGCTAGGAGGAAGGCACGCTTGGTAAATCCACACCATGATCAACTCCTGCCCGGAAACCAATGTCCCCACTCTGTAAGGACACGTGGATCCAGAATTGGCCTCCACAGTCACTTACAGGCTCATTGTTAAAACCGTGTTTATGGAAGACAATCTTGCTCGGCTATGAGTGATTGCCAAAGAAGAAGATGTGTAATCTTAGCTTGTGAAAACTAGCTTTTGCATTCTCTTCCACCAGGTGGCACTGAACAATGTGGAAAACACTTTGCGGAAGCAACCTGTTCAAAAGGGACGGGATCCTCTCCCTGTCCTGCTAGCTAGGTCCCAGTGGCCGGGTTTCAAATCCCTGCTTTTAATAGGCAACCCAGTCAGATGGGCAGGGTACAAAAAATAACATTGTTATCATTGATTGCTTAGGTATTCAAATAGCGAAGGGCAAGGCTACCTAACTTCCTGTACAGCCATTCCCTAAGCAAGTTCTCAGCTGCAAACCACACTATAGCTGCAGCTGTGAAGGAAGCTGTTTCTTGCAAGCAAATGTCAGGGGTGCTGTCAGAAGGTGAAGCAGTGATGCCGCACTAAGTTATCTTATGGCTGTCATGTGGCATTGGAGGAGAGCAGATGTTTTGCATACAAAAGGACCCAGGTTTGATCCCTGGCATTTCCAAGTATTGTTGGAAAAGACCTGTTTGAAAGCAGTCAGTGAACAGAAATACTGATGCACCTGGAGCAATGGCCTCACTCGGCATAAGGCAGCGTCATACAGGGCAACTGCACCTACCCCAGCACTGGTACTAGCAAATGTGCCTGCTCCACCATTATTTATAGGTACGTATATTTATAGGCCTAGTACCAAGTGATACGTACCTCAGCCTGTGCCCTTAAGTTCTAGATTGCAGACATCAAAACTTTACATCTCTGTGCAAGTGCTAAAAAAAACCTGGAAATGAGCTTTTGCCACAATCTTCAGGAGCATGAAAATTCTCAAACTTCATGTTGCTAAGAATCTCTACTTTCATTTTCTTTTTAATAAGCAAGTATTTTAGCCCATAGGGTAAAATATGGGCATAATCCCTTCAGATATCCAAAACCAGAAGAGAGCTTGATAGGATTTACTTAGGCAAGTTCAGATTTCTTAGTGTACATATTTTTAAAGGCTGTAAACAACTATATTGTAAATATAAGACTACATACCCCATTGACGAATATAATGCTCCCCAGACAGGTGGGAAAACCCAGTTGGGGGGGCGCCAAGATGGCTTCTCCAGTGATTCATACCACGTAGGCAGTTCTTTCTTGACAATTCTAGCTCCCCAAATGCTCCCGGCGTTTGGCAAGAGTGTGAAAGCAACAGCAGGAGCCCATGAGGGAAGCGCTTCCATTTCTGAAACAAATATGCAAATTGGGTGAGAGTTGACTTTGCAAAGTGCAGTTTCACAAATACCAACAAAATATTAGCAGTGCAGAAAAGGTGATAGTTGGGCCTATATGCCTTTGCCTGCCGGTGGCTGAGAGTTCGAAAGCAAGGAAGGGTGGTGCCCTGCTGCAGCAACAAACTGGGCGCCTGAACTGGTTTCCAAAGACTGAAGGTGGGGAACTGATTCTATTGAACGTGTTTTCAGTTCATACAAAAAAACTCTGTAGTGTTTGATTGGTGAGTCCCAAACATGTAGAATCATAGAATTGTAGAGTTAGACGGGACCTCTAGGGTCATCTAGTCCAACCCCCTGCAATGCAGGGATCTCAACTAAAGCATCCATGAACCGGACACAGAATTCCAGGTGTGGCAGAATAGAGCAGGACTATTACTCTCCCCTTGAGCTGTCTGTGGTTACCCAATCCGTGTGTGTGCGTGTGCAATTCAGCATTTTTAAAAGTGCAAATGGGCTTCAATTAGATTTAGGTGGAAAGAAGAGGATGAAGGTTGCAACTTTCCCAGGAGAAAGGTATTCCAGCAAATATGGTAATGGAAGCATTACCTGCGAGGAGGCCAAGCCTTATAAACAGCATCAGACACAGGAAGGTGTTACAGAAACCCGTATAACTTGTTCCAATTAATTGTTCTAACTGTTGCTTAGCATACTTAGAAAAGGCTCTTTTTGGGTGCAGCAAGGTAAAAAAAGCTCAGAGTTCACATATACTCCACCTGCCTGTTTTATGAACGTGAATTTCTGGACATGTTCTATGGCAGCAATCCTAACCTCACCTGCCTGGAAGGAAGCCCCATTGAATTCAATGGGACATACTTCTGAGTTGACATGGTAAGGATTCCACTGTACCTCACTAGGTTATCCTTCCTGCCATAGTCAATAAATTGTTTGTGCAAATAATTAGGATTTTTATTTATTTATTACAACACCAGCAGCGGACCAACATGCAAAAAGTAAATGCTTCCCATCATGTTATCTCCATGCCAGGAAAAAATGTTGATTGTTTCATTTCTCTATATCCAGGTTCACTATGAAAGGCACAGGAACATCAGGGCCAGGGGTTTTTAAGATATTGACTCTGCCAACCACGGGAATGAGAATTAATTCCCTACTGGAGGCAAATGTGCTAAAGGAAAACGCCCATCCTCCTCTCTTCAGTGTAATTTGAACTCTCTACATAATACATTTGGTAAAATAGGGCAGAGGTTGTGTAAGTTATTACAATGCTTCTACAACAAGCCTAACAGGAAAAAAGTGGCTTCAAAAGTAAGAGACGTGATCAGTTTAACAAGTAGAGACCTTTCCACTCATATCAATTTGTCCTGTGAAATCGGACTTGTTTCATAATGTTTGCAAAACTTATCACCCTTTTTATGTAATCCCTCCATGTAATGGTTGTGGCTGAACTGCAGCCATTTTACACATTCACTCTGTTTTGTAATAGCTAGTTCAAGTGGGACAAGGGAAGAAAATGGGTATAATAAAAAGCCGCTTCTGTGGCTGAAATCAATTGACAAGCAACCCAAATCCATTTATTTAAGTGAATCTGCTTAATTTGGATAAGAATCACTCACTGGACATAGTAGGGGTTAATTGCTACGCTTTAACCAATCCAGGAGCAAAAAAAGTCTATGCAGGTTGGGAAATTCATTCTGGACTAAGAATCCACCCAAAAAGAATGTGCCTTTAACAGCCGCTTGGCAGGCTAGAAATTAGCAAGTGAAGTGCCCCCCACCCCACCCCACCCCCCACCCCGGCCAGCTATGCCAAAAACTGAACTGGTAGAAAGTTAGGCTACTGTTAAGGGCTCAAAGGCAAGACCAGAAACAAAAGGTGGCAAGTAAACCGATTGCCTCCTTTTATTTCTGGCCTTTAATAGCAGCTCCACATTTTACATGTGAATTTTTCTCAGCACTTTCTTGCAGGCCAAGAAAAGCTTCATCTGCTGAATTCCGTGCTGGCCAAGGGAGGAGAGCAGGGCCAGGTGTGGTGGCCGAAGAGGGTGACATCCCTAAAAATCTTCATGGAGATTTGCCAAAGGACTGTAAAACATGTTGCTACAGAACGATAATCACAAAACATTTAATCTCCTGTAAATTAAATTCAGGCAGTCATAACTTTCAGTCTCCAGTGCAAATCATCATTGAAATCCATGCTACTCCATTCAAATTTTTTAAAACTGCTTCAGGCTAGTGTGGGAGTTAAGCATGTCAGAATCAGCACCCTGCTCTACCAGTCAGGTTTCTGCTTTCTTTAGATACTTAACCCCTACAACTCCTGCTTGCAAACTTGCTTTGTTATAGCCAAGTACCGACTCCTAGTTGCGAAGGTAGCTGCTATCTAACGTGTGTCTTTAAAGCTGAACGGCATGCAGAAATTCAGCTGCTGAAACAAAGTGTTGAAAGAAATCATCCAGTGAATTAACACACAGCTATGAAGGCCTCTAGAGCCCTGGCCTTTAAAAGGCAGCAACAGAGGCAGATTTATAAAGTTGCTTCTCTCCTGTTGAATGCTCTGAGCCAGTGTGGAATTGCAGATGAACCCAAAGCAAGGTTAACTTTTCAAGAAAAGGCACACTTCACCAAACAGCCCTAATACGCAATTGATTCAACCCCAATGACCGTAGCCCATTTAAATCGTGGTTAGTTTTGGGTGAACTGGCTGGTGATGGGGGGCTGCTTTGCTGTAACTGCCCCCACCCCCTAAAAAAACTCTGAACAAGTTATAAATACAGCTCTTTATTCAATTGCTGTGGTTTATCAAGGCGTTGGGCAAATTGTTCCAAGTCTCCAGGAGGGGATGGAAGAGATTTATCTAGACAATACAGAGGTGCTAGAGGACTCCTTACTCTTTAGGAGAAGCCTGGAAGGGGGGGAGCTGGAGTAGCACCCCAACCCATCCTCTACAGCAAGTTGTGGGGTTTGCTTTCTCCTATTTAGTTTCTATGTTGGCAGCTGAGGAGACCAGGCGGCATCTCTCCAGCCTTCCGTTTTCAGTCGCTGACTTCGACAAACTTGCTCGCCCGCGGAGGTGGGGATCGCCTAGATGGGAGATGCGCTGCCAGGATTTCACGCCGCCCTTTCAGCGGTTACTGTGTTACCTGCTCAGGGCAGCCAGGTAACAATATCTCTGGCAACAGGAGGACCATCGGGGATACGCGCCCGACTCGGCGGAGCCCCCGCCTTCCTCGCAAGCTGTGGTTAACGCCCTTCCCAAATTAGGCACAACTCCTCGTGCCTTTGCCTTTATATGGATTCCCCCCCTTTCCTTTCCTATGATCCTGGAGGTTTTTAAGCAGAGGTTCAGGACGGCTCAGTCGGGAGACCTTGAAACTCTTAAATCTCAAGGTCGCGGGTTCGAACCCCACGTGGCAGGTTCGTGCATTGCAGGGGGGTTGGACTAGATGACCGGGGGATCCCTTCCAGCTCTACAGACCCCAGGAAGCTGCCCACGCTCCTAGTCCTCAGTGCGCATCTGCTGGAGCAAGCGCTTTCAAAGGCGTCCGATCCCGTACCTGCTGCTGCGGCTGCTGCTTCCTCCGCTGACCTCGCTGCTTGGAGAAAGCGAAAGGGTTGTGGGAAAGGAAGCGAGGGAGCGGCCCACGGGGCGGGCGGGAGGCGGAGAAGGGAGCAGGCGGCGCGCCCATCTCGAGGCCGCGGAGAGCAAGGAAGAGGCGCTTTGGAAATGCTTTGGGAAACAGAAAAAAGCCACTCCTAGCAGCGCCTGATTTAGAACCGTTTCATCCTAGGATCACGGGGCATCAGAAAGTATAACACAATGCATCTGCAAGAGAACAGGAATCAACCGCAGCAGAATGCAGTTACTGTATGCACGAGCCTCTTACACAGGTGCCTTAATCGAAATAAAATAAACAAAATTCTTTCCAGTAGCACCTTAGAGATCAGCTAAGTTTGTTTAGAGCTTTCGTGGGCATGCACACTTCTTCAGATACTTCTTCAGATACAGGTGCCTTAAGTAGGGCAGAAAACTTCAGTGAGAGGAGAGGCCGGAGTTTGCTTTTGCCGGGTCATCTCATTGACATTAGGTCTACTTTGAGACAAAGAGAGTCTCATTTCCTTTTTCTCTTCAGATCTTTCATATTTGAAAATCCCTTCTCGCAACAATGTGTCGTGAACTGTAGAATAGCCAATGCTCTTAAAAAGAGGCGTGGATACAGTTTCTGGTTGTGTGTCCAAAAAAATTATTTTGATGGCATGGTATACAAGACTAAGGGTGGCGCTGTGGGTTAAACCACAGAGCCTAGGGCTTGCCCATCAGAAGGTTGGCGGTTCAAATACCCACGACGGGGTGAGCTCCCGTTGCTCAGTCCCTGCTCCTGCAAACCTAGCAGTTCGAAAGCACAGCAAAGTGCAAGTAGATAAATAGGTACCACTCCAGCGGGAAGGTAAACGGCATTTCTGTGCGCTTTTCTGGTTCACCAGAAGCGGCTTAGTCCTGCTGGCCACATGACCCGGAAGCTGTGCGCCAGCTCCCTCGGCCAATAAAGCGAGATGAGTGCCGCAACTCCAGTCGGCCATGACTGGACCTAATGGTCAGGGGTCCCTTTACCTATACAAGACTAGGCTAAAATGTCTAGATGTTTCTTTGTCCTGCCACACTTGCCATTCTCTCCTGCAACACCCTTGGAGAACCACTGCTTCAAAACTTGGTTCTTTGGTGGAAATGGCCTTTTCCCTTCTCTCTCTGCCACATCACAGCTGAGCCACTGTGTGCTTTTTATTTTATTTTAGGAACTGCAAGAAAGCCCTCCAAGAAATTCTGAAGGTTTAAGGCAAATGCGGGAGACAGAGGTAGCAGAAAAGAGAGAGGCTCCCAGGTGAGAGCCTATGGCTTTAAGCAATGCATATTTTCCTTTGCTGTAAGTCGCTTGGAGACCTTCAGGTGACAGCTGGGGGGGGGCAAGGTGCTCGAGAAGATGGTGGCAATTCAGCTGCAGGCATGTTTGGAGAAAATCAGTTATCTGGACCCATAACTCCTCCCTCTTCATCCCACCATTTAAGCTAAATCTAATTTTGAACACTATGGTCATGAAAGAAAAACGCAAACTTTCCTGTTCTATAGTTGCCCTTTATTTTTTTTTATTTTCAGCAGTATAAAGGTAACTTCAACACACAGACTAAGCACATCAGGCCTTAACTTCTAAGCAGAGATGTATACCTAATTGCATTTTTAGATGTAAAATTTAAGAGAACTTAAGAGGTAAATAAATGCACACATCAAAAGTTAACCACCAGAATGTCTATGGGGATTAGAAATGTCTATGTTGCAACAAAGAAAAAAACTTGTGGAACCTTAAAGACTATCAGATTGGATTAAGATTCAGGTAGCCATGTTGGTCTGACGCGGTCGAAATATATATATAAAAATATTAAAAATGTCCAGTAGCACCTTAGAGTTTGTTCTTTGTATAAGCTTCCGTGTGCATGCACACTTCTTCAGCTACCAAAGATTGGATTAAGGTGTATCTATCTCCCTTAACATCTTCACACTTTAAACATACACGAATTTAGCAAAGTCTGTGTCTCTTTAATTCTGTGACTCAGCACACACACGCAACCACCTGGCACATATCTACTCCTCAGAGCCATAGGTGCCAGTGGATTTGTGCCTCTGTGTTTTTGTGGTAGATACGTGTCTACCACACGTGGTAGATATGTCTCTGTGGATTTGTGCCTCTGTACAGTATTTGCTGCTAACATCCACGAGCACGTGTAGAGAGAGGGGGGGACCTTGGGTGGGGTGGAACCCTCTTTTCTACGGCTCGGGTTTCCAGGCCGCGGCGGGGGAAGCTTTTTGCTAACGGACCGGGCCTTGCATTTCTCGCTTCCCAGCCCCGCACGCGGAAGGAGGCTCCCGTTGCCATGGCGACCTCCGCCGCGCCGCGCCTGCTGCCGCCGGGCCTCTCCGCAGGCCGCGCTCTGGCCTTCCCGGCCCTGCGGCGATGGCTGAGCCGAGGCGGAGCCCCGAGGCCCCCCGGCGCGGGGGAGGCGGCGAGCGCGGCGGGGCTGTTGCGGGACGCGGCGGCGGCGGCGGCGGAGGACGAGGCGCCGCGGTCGGGGCCTGGCGGGAAGGCGCGCCGGGCTCCCGAGGAGGCTTCGGTGCTGCTCTTCCCCGGCCAGGGCAGCCAGTTCGTGGGGATGGGCCGCGGGCTCCTGCGCTACCCGAACGTGCGGGAGCTGTACCGCGTGGCCGAGGGCGTCCTGGGCTACGACCTGCTGGGCCTCTGCTGCCAAGGGCCCGGCGCCCAGCTGGAGCGCACCGTGCACAGCCAGCCCGCCGTCTTCGTCAGCTCCCTGGCCGCCGTGGAGAAGCTGCACCAGGAGCAGCCCAGGGTGAGGGGCCGGCAGGGCACCCCGGGGGCATCTAGTCCAGCCCCCGGCCAGGCAGCCGCCTCCCCGAGAGAGGGCCAGGCAGGCGCCCGCAGAGCAGGAGCATCTCCCACCCCCAGGGCTTCCAGCAACTGGCATTCAGAAGCACTGACTGCCTCTGACTGTGGTGGCCGTGGGTTGCCCTCTCCTGACCTCCATTTGTCTCATCCAGGGGTGTCCAAACTTTTTTCAAAGAGGGCCAGATTTGATGAAGTGAACTTGCCTGAGGGCCAACCAAAGTTATTGACCTTTTTCAAGGATTGAAGTTGTTGTGCTTTTTCTTGGATTTCCCCCCCCCGCCAGGAAATAAACTGCCACAGGGGCTGGATTAAACCAACCGGCGGGCCGGATTAGGCCCCAGGGCCAGACTTTGGACATGCCAATCCTCTTTTAAAGGCCGCCACCTCCTGCGGGAGGGAGTGCCGTAGTTTGACTACGTGAAGCACTTGGCCTTTGTCTGCCCCAAAGTCTCCCAACGTTCAGCTTCCTGGGATGCTTCGCTAGAGTTCTATGTTAGGAGAAAGGGAGGGAGACTTTCCTCTGCCCACTTTCTCTGTGCCAAGGAGAAAGAAGCAGGCTGCGCCACAATTGACAGTGCCCAGGGGGTGCCGTTCCTGCGCTTCTCACACTATGTGAACTGTGTAGGGTGTTTCTGGATCACTTCCAATTGTTACTTACTGGAGACTTTTTAAATTTCTACAGGTAGTGGAGAGCTGTGTGGCAGCTGCTGGATTCAGCATTGGAGAATATGCAGCCCTTGTTTTTGCAGGAGCCATCGACTATGCAGAAGGTATCAAGAAAGTATTAAATGTTTATCTTAAATATTTGCAATGCACGGATAGCATGTAGCTCTGGCCGGGGGCATAGCAAGGGAGGTGGGGGGGCATAGCCCCAGGTGCACAATTTGGGGGGCGGGGCACAAACCAGGCACCCCCCTGGGATCCCCATCCTGCCCTGTCTGCTGCTGGGGGTCTCTGGGCCCTGGAGCCCAGCCTCACTGTTGCATCTCCAGCCCCCTTGCTGAATGGCTGCCTGGCCGGCGTTGGGGGAGTGGGAGTCACATGCCAAGGCTCTTTGGCTGGGCTCCTCCCTTTGCAAGTGGGGAGGCAGAGCAGCATGGCCCTGCTTGGTTCCAGTGGTGATGGCTGGGCTGGTGCAATGGATTCTTTGAAATCATTACATGGAAACATGCATTTGAGTTTGTAAAGTCACAGCCATTTTTCTTTGTAGCTTCCATTTATCTTATGCTGAAGTTAAGTCCTCTTAGAGTTTCTTTCTTTTCTTTAGCCTTATATGCGGTGAAGGTGCGTGCTGAAGCCATGCAGGAGGCATCGGAAGCTGTCCCAAGTGGAATGTTATCTGTTATTGGCCGGCATAATTCAAATTATGTCACTGCTTGCTTGGAAGCTCGTGAATACTGCAAGTCATTGGGAATTGAAAATCCTGTATGTGAAGTTTCAAACTACTTGTTTCCAGGCAGCAGAGTCATTGCAGGACATTTGCAGGTATTATTTCAAAATAATGGTTCTGAATATCTTGAAATTTGTGGGGTTTTCAGTAGCACTGCTGACAACCAAGAGAACAGTAGTACTTAGTCATATTCTGTATTTTGAGGGGAGAAGTTTGCTTGCTTGTTATATGAATTGTATTTTTATCCTGTTTTTTTACATTCAAAGTACCTATACTAATAGCCATCAATTGATATATTTAATTTTAAAAAATAATAATAAACACATTTAAAACCATTTCATAATAATAAGAACAATAGTAATGAGAATAGCAGAAGAACAGCATTAAAAATAAGTTAATGTTTGAAATCAAAGGAGCAATGAAAAGATTTTCACTGATTTCTAGGGGGGGGGGGAGTACAATAGATTTAGCCAAACAGGTCTTACAGACAAGCACATTTGCAGTGGGAAAAGGGCAGCCCTCCTCAGAGGTGATATCAGGGCCAGATGACCTCATAGTGAAAGGGGCTCCCTGGTTTCTCCGACTGTAAGTTTTTCTAGCTTTAAAGTTAAGCATCAGTACCTCGGATTGAACATAGGCACTGACTAGTGGAGCTCCTTAATATTCCCAACACATGTTGTTCTGCTAACCCTGGCCAACAGCTGTGCAGCTACATTCTTAAGTTTCTGAACAATATTCAAAGGCAGCCGCTTGTAATTGGGATTAAAATTGAAGCCTGTCACCTGGCAACAGGATCTAACTGACATGCAGTGATGATGTAAAGCACATGTAGCAACCTAGTGCTCTCCAAATGTTTTGAACAAAGCTCTCCTCAGCCCCAGGCAGCATGGCCAATAGTCAGGGATGATCAGAGATGTATTCCAACAACATATGGAGAGCACCACATAGGCTACCCTTGGTATAAAACAAAAATGGAAACACAACAAATGCAATTCAGGTATAAAAGCCACCTGCCAACATTTGGGTAGCAAAGACTAAGCCAGCACTTTACGTTTCCCTATAAAGTTTTAAGTCTCTGTTGAACAACAACTACCAGACTTTTAGAAGACATCTGAAGGCAGCCCTGTTCAGGGAAGCTTTTACTGTTTGATGTATTAGAGTATTTTAAATTTTTTTTTTGGGAAGCCGCCCAGAGTGGCTGGGGAAGCCCAGCCAGATGGGCGGGGTACAAATAATAAATTATTATTATTATTATTATTATTATTATTATTATTATTATTATTATTATGCTTTTTATGTCCTTTATTTTCTTCCTCTTGGAGGCATGCGTCCTCTGACTTGTAGGCCACAATGAATTTATAGGGTTTTCCTAAGAGCCAAATGACATTAACAGCAGTTCTAGATTGAAGGCAGTAACTCTGTTTTTGTGGTTCAGTGTTCTGTTTCGTTTTTATTTCAGGCTTTGGAGTTTTTGCAGCAAAATTCAAAAAAATACTCATTTGTGAGAGTGAAAATGCTGCCAGTCAGTGGTGCTTTTCATACACAACTTATGGAACCAGCAGTGGGACCTTTGTCTGAAGCCCTCAACTCAATTAATATTCAGAAGCCTCTCATCCCTGTCTATTCAAATGTGGAAAACCGGAGATACACTGAACCGAAACAGATCCAGCGCTTGTTAGTGAAGCAGTTGGTTTCACCAGTGAAATGGGAGCAGACGATGCATGCCATCTACGAAAGGAAAAAAGGAGTAGGATTTCCTTATACTTATGAAGTGGGGCCTGGGAAACAGCTAGGGACAATCCTAAAAGGCTGCAATTTGAAGGCCTGGAAGTTCTATGAACATATTGATGTTTCAGAAGATGAAAAAGCATAGAGATGTCTGTAGGAAAAGTTTTCATTTTAAATGGATTTATTGTTAGGTAAAAATGAAATCATGCAAGCCCTGGAGGAAGACACAACATAGTCTTTTGGAGAGGGAGCTGTATACCGTTGTGCCATTGCTATCTCCCTACACAACTAGCACAGAAGAATTGCTTGTTACCTCAGAGGCCACTCTGGGTCTCACTTCTTCAGACAAACAGATTTGACCACGAGTCATCAATTACTTTGCTACAAACTTTTTAAAGAATTGTTTTATATAAGCCTGATCAATAGCACCTGCATTGGCCAAAGAATCGTGGTGACTTATGCTCAGTGTCTTGCTTTAACTTTTAAGAATCAGTGAAATAATAATAAAGTTAAAATGTTTTCTTTGTTTTACATATCATTTATTGTGGGTGAGAGATCTGCATTTGGTGTATAATCGGTAACTGTAACTTGCCCCACTGAGATAATATATTGGGTCCAGTGATTGTGTGACCCATTGTATGCTATCTATGCATAATGTCCCATTAGTTTTTTAGAATACTCACACTATTAAGGTCCCCATTTTGCAAAGTACCTCATCAGTTTTCCTTCTGGTCATGAGTAAAATTATAAATCGGGCACCACAGGTTTTTGGAGAGTTGGGTCTTACTGACTGGATGCAGAAAAGGCTCTGCTAAAGACCATGTGCTGTAGACAACTGAGTGGTACTCAGAATAGACCCATTGAAATTAATGGGCTGAAGTTAGCCGTGCCTTTTAATATCAGTGGATCTTGTCGGAACATGAGCCCCTTCTATGTAGCTGGTAACAGCATTGCTGTTTAAGTGTCAGGAGTTTTTCTTGAGACGCTTCCATCTGTTCAGAAGATGTCCAGAAAGAAAAGCTGGGAATCGCTCTCAACTTGCACAGGGACTGTGTTCCACGGAGAACACCTATAGCCAAAATCACATATAGTCAAAGCACATTAGGTTCAACAGCAGGTGGATTGCCAAAGTTTCCCCCCTCGGATGCCCATCACCATTTGTAATCTCTCTCCCCCCCCCCCCACCAGCACATAAAGCTGATTGTGCAAAGTTAAGTTTGTGAAAATTGCAAGTTACCTTTATTCTTGCTAACAGCCTTCCAATATATGTTTGCTTTTCAGTCAAAAGCATAAGCACTGTGTTGTGTTAAGTGGCTTACAGTGCAATCTTCTGCCAGTCTGAGAAAAGACAGGACTTCAAGGAAAACACAGCATATTGGTCCCATGGTTATATCATGAGGATGTTGCATAAAGAGCGAGTGAAGAAAACGTTACCATCCCACACTGAACACTTGCTGTGGAAGCACTCCTATCAGTGGATGGATTTTAGATATTCTTTCTAGAATCATCTCAGGTAGTCTTCTGCCAGAGGATGGCAGCAGTGTATAAATCATTTCTTACAGCTGAGATAGGTAAAAAAATCTTTTTTTTTGTAGCAAATACAAAATGTAAGCATGCTTTTTTGTTTGTGCGACACCTGTGGGTTGAAATAAATCTCAGTGTCCAAAAGCATTGAACTGCAATAAAAAAACAGTTCCTGGATCTTCCTCAAGTCACAAGTCAGTGAGTTACAAACTGAAAGATATACATCATTCAGAGTAAATTATATTTTTTGAAACGTCGGGATTTCAGTTCTAATAAATCCAGTGCATTATGTCAATGTAGTTTCTTGATTATTCAACAACTACAAACCACTTCTAGATGTGAAAATCCACTCTTAGAGCTGAGCTCTGCTGCCATGATTTGAAGACATGGTATATTTCGGGCAGGATCTTATTGCTGGATATGAGCCAGCAGTAGAAGGTTTAGGTAAGCTGGCACAGGAATATAACCAGCATTGGACTGCAGAGTTCAGTGTTATCTACAATAGCAGCACCTTTCTGAAAGAAATAGAGGTACAGTTTCTATGAAGAAAAAGTTTCTATGAAGAAATTGTTCATCATAAATCTGAAACTGATTTCCTTCTAGCCTGTCAGGACAAATTCCACTCTTGATGTGTGTAAACATTAACTACAATAAAGCTCAGAGGAGGCCTCTGTATACTTTAGCATAAGGGTGTGGCATGATGTCAGCTCAATGTTCAAATTCCTGTTTTGAAGCTAATTCTTGTTTTTGAAGCAAGAGTGTGTCCTACAAAGAAACACTGATTCTTTGCTTTTAGAATCTGATTGCTAAAAAGAGCCTTGCAAGAGCCCCAGCAGCAGCAAAATGGTGGAGGAGGCCTGAAAGGTGTCTTCTAAAAGTTCTGTGTCTTTCTGAATGTTTTCCTGGCAAACTTTTGTCAGTGTTGTCATTATTGTCATTCAGTTCCCATTATCCAAGTGCTAGTCCATAGGTAGTCAAAACCCACTTATAAGAGATTGGTATTTGCAGAGTTGGGGAAGCCGTGAGGTGGCAAAAATACAAAACAAAACAAAAAAAACCCTTTTAGGGGGGAAAGGCTCAGGGAAGACTGATGATCCCTGCAGCCTAAGATAGCCTAAGGATGCCAGCCCCAGCTCCTGCATCTTCTAAGTGGGGCTTTGAGATTCATTTCTTTTCCATAGCTTTCAATGTGAAGTCATAAATAGTGGCTGTTTGTTGAGTTATGACCAAGTTTTCTTAATGTCTCTTTTAATTTCCTTGTAATTAATTACATGTTAAGTTTTTTATCAGTCAAATTTATATTTTAAAAAAGCATAGTAAGCCACTTTATAATCCACAAATTCCTTAAGTACATAATCTTTCTGAACTACAAGCTTTCTGTCTACCCATGTTAATTTGTGTGTTTCCTATCTTCCTCCAAGGAGCTTAAGGGAAAACATACAGGTTTTTAGGTATTTTATTTTTAGGGATTTTCTTGTCAAACGTGCAAGCCCCCTCCGCAGTCTGAACTGGTAAATATAGCTCACTGGAACATACTATTGTGTTAACACCAGCATTTTCAAGTTTTGTCCTGATAAACTTTATTGAATACAGGTGGCGACCAGAGCCCCTGCGCACATTGGCCGAGCACACATAAGCCCACCCTGCCCCCATTCCATTCTCAGAGTCCACTATATCTTATGACCAGCATCAGAAAGTAAAAGTTAATTTAAGTCTGTATTTCTTCAAGCAGAGGACCAAACCTCATGAGGACCTTCAGAGGCTTCATGCAACCAAAGACAATGGTATGAAATGGTAAGAAATCAGTATGTATGCCATTAAGACATTGTCAAAAGCTACCAGCCAAAAGAGCTCAAGAGTGTTATCAACTTCAGATGCCAATTCTACCATATATCCATATAAAGCTTGAAAGAATGACACTAGGGAGAAAAGAACCAACTGTAAATGGGCGTAATACTAATATCAGCAGTCTGTGGCAAAGCAGTCTCTGATGTACGTGGATGAAAGTAGAGGAGAGAGATGGCTGGATCTGTAAATGGGATGTGTGCAGAATGGATCACGCTCAAACATACGTCGAAGGAAATAATGTAATTAGATTTGGAACATCAGTTTTATTTTTCAAGTCTTTTAAGATCTCCAATTTTCATTAGATATTTTACAGTGCAAGTGTTAAAAAGGACGACCAGCATACCCTTCTGTCAACTTTCCAAATTCCCTTTTACAAAACAAAAAAACCCTCTCTTTTAGTATAAAAGTCAGACTTGAATCACTTGAACATACATATTTCAAAACAAGCAATTCAGGTAGTTATCCAGCAACAACCCCATATCAATATTTATTTTAAAAGTATGAAAACAGTAGTGACCCAGCACTAGCCTACATTTTAAATAGAAAAAAGTTATCCATAGCCAACTTCTTAAAAAACAAACAAAGCAAATGCCACCTCCTGGGTGAGTTGAAGATTGGTCAGAGTCCAGCAGTGACCTTCAATTGGCAACTCTTGCGACTAATCCTGCAGTCCGTAAGTGACCAGACCCCACATCAAAATAGCAAGCAGCATGGCTGGCCACCATTTCTGGCACACGCAGTTCAGAGGGACCCAAAGAATCTGTTTAGGAAAAGAATAAACAAACTGATTAAATACCACAAGAATTAGAGCATGAGAGTAGGGAAAAAATCACCTGCGGTAGTTCCAGGGTGGCTGACCTGCAGCCCTGGTTTTGTACTCCAATTCCCCTCAGCCTCATAACAAAGGCATTTTTGTTTAAGAAGGCTTCCCCATAAGTGTGTCCCAGTCATTTACAAAATATTAATTGCACAACTATAGGAATGCTTTTATGGCTTGCAGGAATGCTTTGAATGCTTTTTTGAATCTGCTTGTTTTGCACGCTATCTTCTCAACACTGTGCACTGCTTTGATTTCCTCAGGCTGTGGACTGGTTTATCAATTTGTAAAATAAATGATGGGAGTTGGGAGTCCAGCAACGTGGGCATCATGTACTTCGTCAGCTGCACCAGTCCAGAATTCAGGAGCAGCAAAATGTTTGTTCTTCACATCTTGGGATTCTCTCCCACATGAAAAGCTCCCTGTTTGCGCAATGCTAGTGCTAATAATAATAATAATAATAATAATAATAATAATAATAATAGGAAATGCCTTTGTTAGGACCAACCAATCTACCAAGTGTAGTTTGGATGGAAGCGTTCCCAAGCTTAATTGAAAGGTAAAGCCTTTGCTCTTTTTCACTGCTGGGGGCAAGGGCAAAGTGAAGAGTGAGGAAATTCTCAGGGATAATTCACACCCCGGCCAGCACCTCTTTAATCTTCTACCCTCAGGCAGGAGATATAGAAGTATAATCAGGCTAAAAAACAGTTTCTATCTGTGGGCTGTTAGGCTGCTGAATGGAAAATAATATAGTGCAACTGACTTTCGGGGGTTGGTGTGTTGTGCGACAAGCACACAGAGTGCAATGAGATTGAGTGTTGGGGGGGAGGCTCGGTTAATTTCATTGTACACAGGTTGTACATTGACAAGAAAGGTATTATTATGATGGTGATGGTCTTAGGCAGTGCTGCGATGGACATCACCCATAACCCCTTCAAGAACCACTCCTAGCTTCACAAATAAGAGTTTAAATTTTCTAAAAAGGTAAATATAGAAAGCCTACAATCATCATTATTTTTTGCTCCCTTGGAAATTTAGGGAAAGCGGAGGAGGAAGAGAGTAATTAGTTAATGCGGGATCTGCCAGCACAAAGCATAACACATTAGGTTGGATTTTGTACCCATCGAGACTGATGTGAAAAGATAGCCATGACTTAAGTCCAGTTATTTTAATGAGAATTTGAGTGCAAGATTGTACCCCTATCTGGGAGGAGATCTCATTGAACTCAGTGGGGCTTACTTCTCAGTAAGCATATCAGAACAGACTGCCTCTCTGGATCCAACCCATAAATCCTGTTTTGCACTAATTTGGGGGTTACAGGGAAGCACACTTTTTTCTGGCACTCACTGGCAACGGCCTATGCATTTATATGGAGGTCATCCTGATTTGCTATTACTGTAATAGTTTTCAAGCAAACACAAGCAAAATTGGGCAGGAACCTAATAGAAGTATAAGCCACAAATCTTTATAGTTCAGTTCTATGAAAACCATCAGGCCAAAGCACAAAAATGGGCTGAACTGCAGGCTGACAATGCAATTCTATTTAACTTGGGAGTGAGCTCCATTGAACTAAATGGAGTTCAGCTTACAAGGAGACAAGCATAGGACTGCACTGCAAGATTCCAAATTCCCTTTTACTACCTTTTTTTCTTCTTTCCAGCCCCTCAGTCGAAAAATTGCAAATGCAAAATAATATGCAATTTACCCAGTTACAGTCGAGAATCTTCTTTCTCCAGCCACTGTTCAAAAAACTCCCAAAGGCTTTCATAATACTTCTAAAATTACTCCAGATACAAGTGTGAAAAACGTTGGCTGCTATCCTATTGAGAAACAAAATAGTTGGGAGAATTAGAATTTAGTTTAAAATTAAACAGGTATTATGGAAATGAATCCTGAGCTCCAAATCAAGTATTAAATGCTTCTAATCAAACAATGCTTCTAATCAACAAGCAGGGACGCGGGTGGCGCTGTGGGTTAAACCACAGAGCCTAGGACTTGCCAATCAGAAGGTCGGCGGTTTGAATCCCCACGACAGGGTGAGCTCCCGTTGCTCAGTCCCTGCTCCTGCCAACCTAGCAGTTCGAAAGCACATCAAGTGCAAGTAGATAAATAGGTACCGCTGTGGCAGGAAGGTAAATGGCATTTCTGTGCGCTGCTCTGGTTCGCCAGAAGTGGCTTAGTCATGCTGGCCACATGACCAGCTTTATACTGGCTCCCTCGGCCAATAAAGCAAGATGAGCGCCGCAACCCCAGAGTTGGCCACAACTGGACTTAACGGTCAGGGGTCCCTTTACCTTTACCTAATCAAACAAGCAAATCGGAAACTGACTTTGGAAAGTGTGACTTCCCATTTCTTCCCTCTGAAGCAAATGACTTTTTGAAGCTGTTTTATTTGTGAAGGCTGCCATTGACATTCTCAGTTCACTTTGCAGAGTGAATCTTGGATTCTGTTTCTTGATTGTAAAGGACTACAAAGGAATGATGGGAGCTGGCCAGACTAGAAGTCACATAACATTAAATACATCCTTGGTGGTCTCAGCAGGTACAAATAAAAATTTAATCCTTTTTCCCTTCTGCAAAATCAAAATCCCTCCTCTGGAGGTGATACTGGCATTGTGAGGAACACACCCACACCCACCCACACACCCACCCACACCCCTCGGTGCAAAGAGAAGGGATATTCCTCAAGACTTCTGCAGGGGCAGAAAGGCTTAACCTGTCTTCTATGACTCCATAATGATCCCTTATAATGATCTTTTCCAGGTTGGTACTATTAGCCATTGAAAACAGAATTGCACATTAAATGCAAAGTTACATTTAATGTCACATATAGTTTGGCCATAGATATGTAGCATAGACAATACAAATATGACATATAAATCCAGTTTCTTACAAGTCAAAACTGTGCCAAATGTGAGCACATGGATGATTCAGCTTTGCAGACAATCAAACAAAAATCGGCAGCAAAGAATTGTAGTTGTCTACAATGTCTATAAGCCACCTGGTGGCTTCAGTGTGAATGTAACAGCTACTTTTTAAAGCCATCCTAGCTTCTGGTAGGGTGGCGCTGTGGTCTAAAACCACAGAGCCTAGGGCTTGCCGATCAGCTCCTGCCCACCTAGCAGTTTGAAAGCACATCAAAGTGCAAGTAGATAAATAGGCACTGCTCCGGCAGGAAGGTAAACAGCGTTTCTGTGTGCTTCGCTGGTTCGCCAGAAGCGGCTTAGTCCTGCTGGCCACATGACCCAGAAGCTGTCTGCAGACAAACGCCGGCTCCCTTGGCCAGTAAAGCAAGATGAACACGCAACCCCAGAGTCGTCCGCGACTGGACTTAACGGTCAGGGGTGTTTGTTGTTTAGTCGTTTAGTCGTGTCCGACTCTTCGTGACCCCATGGACCAGAGCACGCCAGGCACTTCTGTCCTCCACTGCCTCCCGCAGTTTGATCAAACTCATGCTGGTAGCTTCAAGAACACCATCCAACCATCTCATTCTCTGTCGTCCCCTTCTCCTTGTGCCCTCCATCTTTCCCAACATCAGGGTCTTTTCCAGGGAGTCTTCTCTTCTCATGAGGTGGCCAAAGTATTGGAGCCTCAGCTTCACGATCTGTCCTTCCAGTGAGCGCTCAGGGCTGATTTCCTTCAGAATGGAGAGGTTTGATCTTCTTGCAGTCCATGGGACTCTCAAGAGTCTCCTCCAGCACCATAATTCAAAAGCATCAATTCTTCGGCGATCAGCCTTCTTTATGGTCCAGCTCTCACTTCCATACATCACTACTGGGAAAACCATGGCTTTTACTATACGGACCTTTGTTGGCAAGGTGATGTCTCTGCTTTTTAAGATGTTGTCTAGGTTTGCCATCGCCTTTCTCCCAAGGAGCAGGCGTCTTTTAATTTCGTGACTGCTGTCACCATCTGCACTGATCATGGAGCCCAAGAAAGTAAAATCTCTCACTGCCTCCATTTCTTCCCCTTCTATTTGCAAGGAGGTGATGGGCCCAGTGGCCATGATCTTCGTTTTTTTGATGTTGAGCTTCAGACCATATTTTGCGCTCTCCTCTTTCACCCTCATTAAAAGGTTCTTTAATTCCTCTTCACTTTCTGCCATCAAGGTTGTGTCATCTGCATATCTGAGGTTGTTGATATTTCTTCCGGCAATCTTAATTCCGGCTTGGGATTCATCCAGCCCAGCCTTTCGCATGATGAGTTCTGCATATAAGTTAAATAAGCAGGGAGACAATATACAGCCTTGCCGTACTCCTTTCCCAATTTGGAACCAATCAGTTGTTCCATATCCAGTTCTAACTGTAGCTTCTTGTCCCACATAGAGATTTCTCAGGAGACAGATGAGGTGATCAGGCACTCCCATTTCTTTAAGAACTTGCCATAGTTTGCTGTGGTCAACACAGTCAAAGGCTTTTGCATAGTCAATGAAGCAGAAGTAGATGTCTTTCTGGAACTCTCTAGCTTTCTCCATAATCCAGCGCATGTTTGCAATTTGGTCTCTGGTTCCTCTGCCTCTTCTAAATCCAGCTTGCACTTCTGGGAGTTCTCGGTCCACATACTGCTTGAGCCTTCCTTGTAGAATTTTAAGCATAACCTTGCTAGCGTGTGAAATGAGTGCAATTGTGCGGTAGTTGGAGCATTCTTTGGCACTGCCTTTCTTTGGGATTGGGATGTAGACTGATCTTCTCCAATCCTCTGGCCACTGCTGAGTTTTCCAAACTTGCTGGCATATTGAGTGTAGCACCTTAACAGCATCATCTTTTAAAATTTTAAACAGTTCAGCTGGAATACCATCACTTCCACTGGCCTTGTTATTTGCAGTGCTTTCTAAGGCCCATTTGACTTCACTCTCCAGGATGTCTGGCTCAAGGTCAGCAACCACACTACCTGGGGTGTACGAGACATCCATATCTTTCTGGTATAATTCCTCTGTGTATTCTTGCCACCTCTTCTTGATGTCTTCTGCTTCAGTTAGGTCTTTACCACTTTTGTCCTTTATTATGGTAATCTTTGTACGAAATGTTCCTTTCATATTTCCGATTTTCTTGAACAGATCTCTGGTTCTTCCCATTCTGTTGCTTTCCTCTATTTCTTTGCATTGCTCGTTTAAGAAGGCCTTCTTGTCTCTCCTTGCTATTCTTTGGAAATCTGCATTCAATTTCTTGTATCTTTCATTATCTCCCTCGCATTTTGCTTGCCTTCTCTCCCCCGCTATTTGTAAGGCCTCGTTGGACAGCCACTTTGCTTTCTTGCATTTCTTTTTCATTGGGATGGTTTTAGTTGCTGCCTCCTGTATAATGTTGCGAGCCTCCACGCAGACAAACGCCGGCTCCCTTGGCCAGTAAAGCAAGATGAACACGCAACCCCAGAGTCGTCCGCGACTGGACTTAACGGTCAGGGGTATCTTTACCTAGCTTCTGGTAACAAATTCCATAGATTAACAATGCTCTGCACCAAGAAGTACTCCCTTTTTGTGTGCCCTTAATTTTTCAACATTCAGCTTTATTGGACAAACCCAGGTCTAGTATTATGAGGGAGGGATAAAAACTATGCTCACTTTCTCCACACCAGGGATGCATAATGTTCTTTGATGTCCTCCCTTTACTCCTTGCCCTTTTTTAAGCTTAAAAGCCCCACCACTGTAGCATCTGCTCCTAGGGGAATTGCTCCAGTACCTTCATCTGCTTGGTAACCCTTTTATGAACCTTTTTCCAGTTCTACAACATCCTTTTTGAGGTGCAGCAACCAGAACTGCATGCAGCATTCCAAATGCTTTCAAGCCACATACAGTTATATAAAAGCATCGTGATATTGGCAGTTTTATTTTCAACCCCTTTTCTAATTATCCCTTACATGGCATCCACATTTTTCACAGCAGATGCACACTGGATCAGGCATAGGCAAACTCGGCCCTCCAGATGTTTTGGGAGTACAACACCCATGATCCCTAGCTAACAGGACCAGTGGTCAGGGATGATGGGAATTGTAGTCCCAAAACATCTGGAGGGCTGAATTTGCCTATGCCTGCACTGGATCAACATTTTCACTGTGATCCACCAGAATCCAAAGATCACTTTCCTGCTCAGTCACCTCCAGCATCAGACCCCGTTAGTATTTTTTGCCTCAGTGTGCACTAATTTACACTTGCTTACACGGAATCACACTTGCCATTTTAATACCTAGTTTGCAGAGATCCCTCTGAAGTTTCTCTCAATTCATTTAGTTTTTACAGCCCTAAACAACTGGGTATTATAAGCAAACTGCAGATCATTTATGAACAAGTTAAAAGCACATTAAATAATGGGCATGACAGGAACTCACACAATAATGATTTGCTCTGCACCCTGGCCAAGTGGCCAACTGCAATCCTGCAAACAAGTGGACACCTAGGCACCATGAGGACTCTCCTAGGCACTGAGGCAAAGAGGCAATTTATTCCCTTCTGAGGGAATAAAGGTGGTAGGATGGAACATAACACTTGCAATTTCAGGCTGGGTAGGTTATTTTTTATGTTCCTCTACATTTAAAGATGAAACACACAATGCAAATAAAAAGTAGCAACACTTACAAAGAAAGTTTATTGCCTTGTCCACACTTTGCCATGCGCATTTTCTACTTGCAGAGAGGTTTTGTTTGTTTGTACGAACTGGTGAGCATTTTAAAAGCACTTTTTATTGAAAGAAGCATTTCAGAAATAGAATACAGAAAACCCCTCTAGGCAGACCTTACCCCTTTGCAAGATGAAGCAGTGAATCCTCCCGTTTCCCAGTGTACATCCGGTTACACTCGTCCCCTATCATTGCAAGCTGATGTCCAACTTGGGTTGCAGCCCTGGAAATGTTGAACACACATGATGATGATCCTTCATTACAGATCTGTCCCAATGCTGAACAAATTAACAGGCAAACAGACAACGTAACTGATAAATGACTGAACACAGATAATGCATAAGCAGCTTGTGTTTACCCTCTCAAAAATGATATAAGGGAGTTGAAAAAGAATTAAAATGGTCAAGAGGTTGGAGCAGCTTCCCTGTGAGGAACAGCTAAATGTTGGGACTTAATTTTTTTTTAAAAAAAGGAACAGCGATGGGAGACATATACCTGATGGAACTCATTACCATCTGATGGGGTGATGGCCACTAGCTCAGATGGCTTTAAGTGGCTATACTCACTATATGAAATGTTCACATGCTCTGGTTACTGCTTGGAATTGAATGCTAGATCAAGTGGACTTTTGACCTGATCAAGCAAAGCAGTTCTTGAGATTCTTAAGTATCTACAAAGGAGCAATTTTTCAAAATAATAATAGTAAATAAATAAATGTGTTTTTTAAATCTCTAGGTGGCTGTGATTCTTCCACCCCCTGACGTCCAATAAGCCACCATTAGGCTATTCTACGTACGGGCAACTCCCCACTTAGGCAGGGGTTATGTTCCAGGCCCCCCCCCCATGCATAATAATAATAATTTATAATAATAATAATTTATTATTTATACCCTGTCCATCTGGCTGGGTATCCCAAGCCACTCTGGGAGGCTTCCAACAGAATATTAAAATACAATAGTCTATTAAACATTAAAAGCTTCCCTAAACAGGGCTGCCTTCAGATGTCTTCTAAAAGTCTGGTAGTTGTTTTTCTCTTTGACATCTGGTGGGAGGGCGTTCCACAGGGACGTGAAATGTGTGTAACTGGGGAGCTCTGTTTTCTGCCCCCCTCCCCACTTTTGTGTGGGTGATCCTTCCTTCCTTGCCCGCAATCTTGCCAGGGAGAGCAGGGGAGCCACACAGCAGAGCCTCCGGCCAGGAGCGGCTTACCGCCCATCCGCTGTTGAGCAGAGAGCTCCCACGTGCCATTTTGGAAGCGGCAGCTCTTTTAAAGCATTCTAAATCTTCTCTTTACCTTGAACATTCCCCTTCATCTGGTAGATATAGAAGGGGTTCTTCCCAGGGGAGCTGCTACCCCTCAGAGCACCGTGACCCCAGAGAGACTGGAGAAGCCGCACAGTGGGGGGGGGGGTGGCAGTGTGCAAGCCAACGCCAGAGTCCTAAACTACAGGAAAAATCATCTTTGGCTTCTGGGGAACAAGCCACGAGGACTCTCCAGCTCTCTGCTGCCATTTCCAGATTTGAATATATTTATTAATCGGGATGGGTGGGTGGGTGCCTGTATTTATTTAGAAGGTTTACATATCCTCCCTTTCAGCCACACGGTCCCCAAGATAAATAAAAACATATACAATAAAATATAGCAACATCACAATTAAATACAGAACAACCGCCTCTAACTGTCCGACCCCTTGAAACATCATTACAACATTGCCCCCATGTAAGGCTTTCACAAAACGCTGGCAGGGCCAAACCATGGTGGTTTCAGCAGGGATGTGTCTATGCTTTGATTCTGTGGTGGAAAAACTGGCACATATTGTGGAAACCAGCCTCCTGAGAATTTTTTGTTTTAAAAAAACTTTCTAGTCTGTATTTACTACTCTGTGAAGCTAGGTTTGAAAATGTGCAGGCAACAGCCACTAAAATCTAAATAGCCACCGGGATGGCTGAGGGACAAGGGCTGAGGTAGGGCTGCAGTACCTTATGACAGATTCTGCATACGGCCTTAATTTGCATAACTAAGGGATAATTAAGGGATACAGAGTTTGGATTGTCAGGTCAGGATTTGATCCCCCACCCCAAAAAAACCCCCATACAAATCCAATTCTGCTGTAGATCAGAATTCTCTTGCGGGAGGGAAAGCAATGTGCTAATTTGATTAGGTCTTATCAATCACGTAACCTAAAAAGATTCTTTGATGCTTGCTGAAGATAACAATGTGAATTATTAAGGGTTTGCTGTTATTTCTAAAGGGAAAGCTTAATAGAAGCAGTGCCTTTGTGTCCTTATTGCAGAGCAGTCAATGTGACTGCCTGTTGCCGCTAACACATGTCCTACGGCAGATGGGCATATGATGTGGCCTGATCCTGTGTCAGATCACCAGCACATCTTGCTCACAATTGCTTCCTCTGACTGATAACAATTCGCCAGGGTCTCAAGAAAAATAATTTCAACTGTGAATTTTAAGAGTTGAATCTGGGACTAGCGGTGGGTCTTCCTCACCATAAAGACTAAATGAATTTATTGCAGTATTTTGTTGTATTAGAGCAAAGTATTTGATAGGTGCCCAATAAGCATTTGGATTCGCACAGAATTTGTCTGATAATGGGGACAGGAGCCCAGCAAAGCTTATGCCACAAAACATTTGTCAGACTGCAATCCGAAACTGAATATAAGCCCTATTTACAGTCATGGGGAAAAGAAAGTGCACCCTCTTTGAATTCTGTGGTTTTACATATTGGGACATAACAGCAATCATTTGTTGCTTAGCAGGTCTTAAAATTAAGTCAATACAACCTCAGATGAACAACAACACATGACATATTACGCTGTGTCATCATTTATTTAACAGCAAGTTAAATGTTAAAGTTCATGACAGTACAATTAGAAAAAGATTGAACAAGTACAGTGGTACCTCGGGTTACAGATGCTTCAGGTTACAGATGCTTCAGGTTACAGACTCCGCTAACCCAGAAATAGTACCTCGGGTTAAGAATTTTGCTTCAGGATGAGAACAGAAATTGTGCTCTGGTGGTGCAGCGGCAGCAGGAGGCCCCATTATCTAAAGTGGTACCTCAGGTTAAGAACAGTTTCAGGTTAAGAACAGACCTGTGGAACGAATTAAGTTCTTAACCCAAGGTACCACTGTATGGTTTGTTTGGAAGGGTTTCCAGGAGAAAGCCTCGTCTCTCTAAAAAGAACATGGCAGCATGGCTTTGGTTTGCAAAGTTGTATCTGAACAAACCATGAGACTTCTGCAGCAATGTCCTTTGGACAGATGAGACCAAAGTGGAGATGTTTGGCCATAATGCACAGTTCCATGTTTGGTGAAAACCAAACACAGCATATCAGCACAAACACCTCATGCCAACTGTCAAGCACGGTGGTGGAAGGGTGATGATTTGGCCTTGTTTTGCAGCCACAGGACCTGGGAACCTGGCAGTCATTGAGTCGACCATGAACTCCTCTGTATACCAAAGTATCCTACAGCCAAATGTGTGACTACCTGCTCAACAGCTGAAGCTTGGCTGGAATTGGGTCATGCAACAGGACAATGATCCCAAGCACACCAGCAAATCTACAACAGAATGGCCGACAAAGAAAAGAATCAAGGGGTTGCAATGGCCCAGTCAAAGTCCAGACCTCAACCCAATTGAAATGCTGCGCGGGACCTTAAAAGAGCGATGCATAAGCAAATGCCAGCAAACTTCAATGAACTGAAGGTGCAATACTGTAAAGAAGAATGGGCCAAAATTCTCCCAAAGTAACATGCACTGGATTCCACCGTTAAGTCTTTAAGACAGGCTAGTAAATGACCACTTGCCCATGGCAAGAATTGCCTACGAGTATGTGAAGTATGCAAGTTTTTTTGTAAATTGGAGAACAGTGTTGCTTTCCTCTTTGTTCTGTTTCATGTGGGCAGATGGACTAAAAACATTTTGGGGAACTCAATTGCAAGGCTACATCTTTGGTGTGTCACAGGGTTTTGTAGTCTTTATATTCTTATGCCAAGGTGTGGTAAAATTTAACAGGCAGTCACTAGAAAAATAAGGGGCACATCTTTGAAATAAGTGTGTTTTGTTGTTGCGTTATTCCAAGCTTCCAAACAAAAATACAGTTTTAATGAGAGAGAGAGAGACTTTTATGCACTGATCAGTAGGTTAAGTAGCTTTAAAAGACAAGGTATCTAGAGAACGCAGCGAAGATGACTTTGTCAGCTGCTCTTTGCAACAGCTGAGCTTCTTAAGAATGACTGTTATTTGTGACCTGGAGACGGGAAAGACTGCTAGATATTTCATGATGAGGTCTAGATAACGCAGATCATCAGAAATGATAACACTGGATTTTCACTCTACTCATCTAACATGTATTGTAAGAACTGACCTCATACAAGCTTAAAAACCAAACAGTTACCAGAAGGAAAAGCAGAGTGTTAATACCATGTGATACCTGATATTCATCTCCATTTGCTCTGCGATGTCTACAGATCTGTTGTGACTGTTCTCTTCTGCATTGACATTGTTGTGGCTGGAGAGAAGGAAGTGTCTGGAGTTTTGTCCCATTTGGGCCATGGCTTCTTCTAGCTGTAGAAGCTGTAATAAAATTAAACATAATCTTTTCATATTGGTTAACAATGCCTTCGGCACACAGCTACAGCTAAAACGAACAAACATTTTTGTCTGAATACAAGGCAGGTATCTAGCATTTAAGGTTAGACTCTGCAGCAGAACCCAAAGAATGTGTTAATGATAGTGGTTAGTTTCTTTGGGCTGGATTCAACTAACTACTTGTGCTCATGGGAGCCAGAGTGAGTCCTACTAGCGAATGGTGCTCCCCTCCCCTTTCCTACCCCTGTACCTTCCCCAAGTTGGCTGGGGGGCTTGGAAGAACCCCACAAACAGTGGATGGGGGCGGACGCTCCATCAGACCAAGCAGAAATGCCTGCACTTGCAGAGCGATCTCCTTAGTGCTATTGTTAATTCCACCCATTAACTGCATATTTCAGTTTTGCAAAATGAATAATCTTTTCAGACATCCTTAGCTGTTGCTTGGCAGTTACCATTGACAGAGTGAGTGTTCTGTGGGTCTCTGGTAAGACAGTTTGCTTGTCGCTTTAACTGTTTTGCCAGGCGTACACCTCTTCTTTTCCAGAGGCTAAATTCAGCCCCCTTCTCGACACTTTTGTCTTCTCGTTGCTAAAGCTTTTTGTTGACAGAATGGCTGACCTGAATAACACCCTATATGAGGAACCATTTGAGACGCATCTGTGCTGTTGGCAACACAAAACCAACAGGTCGTTCATATCACGCAGCTGAAATCAGCTTGAAGACATCTGCTGCAACAAGCTTGCTCTTAAATATATCCAAAGAACCACCCAAATTCCAGTGGCAACCCAGAATAAACTGGTAAACTGAGCTCTGGACTTCATTGTGCATCCGTGCTACAGCATCTGCTTATCTGTGTCTAGCTAGTTCCTCAGTCTGAGCAATCTGCTCTAGTTTGAAGACACTGCCCAGCTGGGATCTTCACCTCTGCTTGACTTGATGACAATTGTGTCCTTTGGCTCCATTGCTTCTTGTCTGTTGCAGCAGACCAAGGGAGAGGAGGTCCGAATCTTCTTGGGATCAGCCTCAGTGATCAAATTCTTCTATTTTCGAAGGCCAGGGTAGAAAGGTACATCTTCAGCAACCTATGGAAGCTAGATGCTTGCCATCACCATTAAGGCCTCCTCACAAGCCACCCGCATCGAATCTCTGGGACACTGGGTCACAGAGCGGTGGCATATTTTATCGTTTCTGATATCAAGTTAGACTTTAACTTAGGCCTCTAATTTTCTACAAGGCAAAGAGCCATTTTTGCAGCCTTGTTCCCATGGCACATTGGCTCCTACTTTGCAATGTGGTCAAAAAGCTCAGCTCAAAACAATGAGCTCCACTCCACTCCAGCTTTGTTAGACACTAGTTTGCTTATAGCAGCAAACCAACTTTTGGTTTGTTTCCTCCCAGACACGCTAAAGAAAGGAAAGGCGAAGCAGCAGGCAGCTCTACGTTGCTCATTCACATTAAATCACTTCAAACTATGGTTTAACATGTTCTGCAAAACGGGCCAGTTAGAGTGTTGGCCTAGCATCTGTGAGACCAGGGTTCAAATTTTCACTCACCCATTCTCCCATGCTGTTCTTTTTCATAGTGATTTTTTATAATTCCCTTAAGTGTGTTATTTATTTATTTATGATGTGCGGGTGAGAATATTCTGAAACTCTTGTGGGAACATTTTAAAAACGTGTTTAAAACAAGAGCAGAAATGTCCGTATTTGTACAAAGCCAAAACTGTTTTCTGAAAAGGACTGCCTAAGAAATCAGACATGCAAACAAGTCATACAACATCAGGGCAAAACTGCAAAGCGCAACATATGCCAGCTCACACCTGTTATGGTAATATAACCCTCCCTTTGGCTAATAAACCAACACAGATATTTGCTTACGCAGTCCAGAATTCAGCTGCAAGTTAGCATGCTGTTTTTCCAGCCAACTTGTTTAAAATGATAAAGCAAGGATCAAAGATGCAGATTTATGTTTCCAAGGTGGCCAGGTGGCCCGGTTTAAATGAATGCTGATAGCATGGAAGATAAATACTTTATTTGCTTCTGGAATTAAGTCAAACTGTGTGTCCCCCCCCCCCCGCATTTTTGGAAGGAGGCCTAAACTGGTGCCCCATGATCAATGAGGGTGGAACAGTTTAGCATGCAGAGAAGTGACGCAGCTCTGTGTAATTGAGACAGCCCCCAGTTCTGATCTCACCTCAGCTGGCGACTGAAAAAGAGGACCTTAGAAACACCACTATTCTCTCAGCTGCAAGAAGCAGCTAATAAAGCTACTCAAATATATTGGGTGGCTGTAAGAACTATGGAGATAATATACGTGACGGGCTTCAAGCACTTTAAATGCATATATCATATCAGTAAGTATATGATTCTTAGGTTTGGTCACAGTAAAGCTATAGAACAAGAACTAATATTGGCCATGTTGCAGGCCCAGCCTCTCGTGGAACCAAGCCAGGCATGTCGGAAAAACGACTTGCATGCTTGAAAATGGATTAATTCTTCTCTTACTAAAGACACCCTGTAGAGTGAGAGCGCCCTAAGTCCAGGCTCATTGAGCACAACTGAATTCCACTTGTCTACATTACTTTTCAGATAACTGTCTGGTGAGATCACTTCTGTATCTGGCGGATGCTATCAAAATATTCAGCATAGCATGACGGATGTATACACCAGAAAATCAAAGGCAGGGCACTTTCCCTTTCTTTTTGTTTGGAGTGCCACAGATAAGTGTACCCACTTACATTGTCATCACTAGCATTGTTTTCAAAGGGGCTTCAGAGCTGCTCTGGAGGAGGGAGCTATGGGTTCAGAAGCATCAATTAACAGGCATATTCCACAGGTAGTCCTATACAAGCTTGGAAGCCTGAACTGTTTATATTTAAGAACTTTCCTCCAATGCTCTTGCTCAAAAAAGGGAACTCCCAGAAGGGGATTCCCCATTGCAGACCCCTACACCACACACACCCAGACACACACCGAAAATCTTCTCCTGAGGGTTGGGAGAACCTGATGAAGGTAGCTTTGCTCTCACAATGCAGTCTCCATCCAACCCTCCCCATGCAATTACCTCTCCTTCTGCAGCTTGCCCATGCCACATGGCAGACCTCTTCCTAAAAGTCTTGTGCAGCGGAGAGGAGGAGGAGAAAATTCCCCTTGTGTAAACATCATCGAAGGACTGCTGCATTGGATATTGACTGACTTATTTATGGGGCATGCTTTTTGTACTAAAATGGTCCCTGCTCCCAGATTTGCAACGTAGAAATGCATGACATAAGAGGGAAGAGGAAGAGGAGGGAAGAGGAGGGAAAGAGCAAGCTCAACAGTTCTTATTGCACAGTTAGTTAGGTTCCGGTTGCCTTGTGCTTGATAAAGAGCAGCCCCTCCCTGGAAGCACTCCCCAGCCCTACCCACATCCATCAGATCCAGGAGTAGAGCTGGTGACAACATACAATCCAAACATGTCACTCCAGACAGGTGACTTGATGGCAGTCAGAGACCAACTTAAGTTTCCTAGCATCCCAGAGTCATTTCTTTTTTCCAAAAAGGCATAGTTTGCGAGTCATTGCAGAAGGCAACTCACTCCTCCAAAACTAGGTACATCTGAAACCCCAAAACAGATGCTGAATCCTGCAGAGACTGGCGTGCTTTGTGTCCTCATGTCCTGGAGGTGGGAAGATGGCCTGCTTTGGATGGGATTGCTCTCCCCTGGGAGGAGCAGGTCCACAGTCTGGGACTGCTCCTGGATTCATCACTGTTGCTGGAGGCTCAGTTAGCCTCAGAGGCTAGGAATGCCTAATCCCTGCTCCGGATGGTTTGCCAGCTATGGCCCCGTTGGGCAGCGGTGGCTTGGCCACTGCATCCCATGTTCTGCTAACTTCCAGAAGGGATGAACTGCAATGCGCTTTACATGGGGCTGCCCTGCAAGACGACTCAGCAATTTCAATTCCTCCAAATTTTATTTGTTTATTAAATTCATATGCCGCCCTTCATTCGAGGGCAGTTTACAGTACAGTCGCACCTCGGCTTCCGAATGCCTTGGGAGTCGAACGTTCTGGCTCCCAAACGATCACAAACTGGAGACGAGTGTTCCGGTTTTCGAATGTTCTTTTCAAAGCTGAAAGTCTGAGGGGGCTTCCGATTGGATGCAGGAGCTTCCTGCAGCCAATCAGAAGCCCCACTTTGGAAGTCGAATGTTTCAGAAGTCAAACGGACTTCCGGAACGGATTCTGTTCAACTTCCGAGGTACGACTGTATTAAAATCACAAAAATACACAAGAACAAATGAAACATTCACCCCCACCCCCACACAAGCAGGAAGCCAGCACAGAAAAGGCCTGTTTGTTCTCATGTTGCCACCCTTCCCACAGAGGTGCGTCAGCTTTTGGAGAAAGCTGCAGATGCACCTGCTCACCCTGGCTTTTGACACTTCAGGTGTATATTTTTAGGACCCACCTTATTTTTGTGGTTTTCAGTTGTGTTAAACTGTTTTTTTATATTGTTAATTAATAATCCAACCTCTCATCTAGGTTTGTCCAGAACAAATAAAAATACAAACAGTGCTTAAGTTCACTGGCCTCCGCCCCCCCCCCCGCAAAACCACACATACCTGAGCTATTAACTGACATTTAGCAAGTTTTAAGTAATGACAGAAAGGTATTTCCATTTTGCCCTTTTGACCGAGTGAGTATTATTTGGTCATGTGTCTTCACAAACCACAAATTTTAATGGGGAACAAACTGAGTGGCTGTTTGCATATGTGGTCCAGGGCATATGCTGCCGTTCCAAAAACATGATACCATCACCAGTTTAGCAAATACAACCCCGTTTCATTTCAGAAGGATGCCTTTTTTGAATAAATGCGGTGGGAAATGCATGGAGCTTCATGTTAAAAGCACATAACACTTGCTCCACATTTCTAAGCAATCGCTGTGTTAGTGCCGCACCAACCACTCTTGAAACTCCATGGCTGCTGAAAACATGTTTGTCCAGGCAAGCCTACCCAGACATATAGAAGGCTGACATGGGCTTTAACCTAGTTTTCAGCTTGTCACTGATTTTAATTATTTTTAAATGCTTTAAATAGTTGCTTTTAATTGTTTTTCACTGTTAATGTTACTCTATTCTGTTTGCATGCCACTTTGTGAGACTTTATTACAATGAAGCATTATATAAATCTTGTGAGATTAAACATAATTAAACATTCCAAATATTATTACTCTCTAGGTACTTTCTGTACAACAGCAAAACCATAAAATCTCAGATGGGGGGGCATGATCTTCTCCCCCACCCCCAGTTAGCTCCCTAAGGGGTCACAAACAGTAATTGTCTCATCCCTTCCGTGTGCCATTTCCTGCGACATATCAACCTCAGTGACCTTGAAACACTGTTTATATTTAAAACAATTCCTAAGAGCTTGAATAACTCTCAGGCAGATTTTCTTCTGCAATGAACATTCATGCATTCCCTCATTTTTTTTATCTCATCCTTGCTCTGCAATACTACTCTGGCTGACATCGGAAATTGGTTCCTGCCTGCTTATTATGTGTAGTCCATTCCAATGCACATTTCATTCAGACGTTTCACTGTGCTATTTTGAAGTTCCATGGGACTGCAGCTCTAGGCTGCAATCCTGCGAACACTTGCCAGTAAATAAGCACCACCGAACTCAGCAGGACATACCTCTGAATAGATGACACAAGACTGCACTAACAGAGGGTTGCAATGGACATGTGAAGTGCCCCTCACTTCTGTCTACAGCAGGGGTCGGCAACTTAAGGCCAATGGGCCACAAGCGGCCCATGGGGGTCGTTTTACCGGCCCATAGACCCTCCTCCTGCAGCCAATGGGAAGCTGTGCACGCCTCCTCTGCGCCGGAAGGGGTGCCAGAAATAGCGTTTGTGCATGAATGCGCACACACTCTGGCCCACCGCGCCGTCTGCAGGACCGGGAATCGGCCCAAGCCACAAAAACTTTGCCGACCCCTGGTCTACAGCTTGGGCAGAAACCGCCTTCTTGACCTCTGGACCCCACTGTCAGTCTCACCTGCTTGGTTCACCGGAGCCTGACTTGGCATACAGATGCAGTCCCTGACTCTCTGAGGGTCTGAGACCCACTACTCTTATGCATTTGTTGAACTGATACCCGCAGGTCTCAGGGTAGTTCACAGAATAAAATCAGAATATAAAACCACAAAATGCAGAATCAAAATAAAAAAAAACAACCCACATCAAATACACCCATTTGAAAAGGGCATAGGATGGGGCTGTGCATGGCTACCCCTTACTTGGTTTAGCTGGCCACTCCAAGCCGTTTCCTGGGATTGTGGCCGCTGTCGCCTGCTGGCATCTTCTAGGAGCCACGGGAGAGAGCTGAGTGCAGGGTGGGGACCAAAGGTGAACAAACTACCCCCGAAGGAGCAGGGTGTGTCCCCCCACCAGAGGCACTACCCCTCGTCTAACACCCCACTATTTAGAGGGGAGAGAGTACCCTGCCCCCATATTTCACATCCTGAATGCTACGCAGCATCCGTATTTCCAGATATCTCATTGGTTTTACACACAGTGTAAAGCATATTCTTATAAACAGTTACACTGGCCTGTGTAACAGGCACGCATGCTGAAACGCACAAATTCTTGCATTCAGAAAGAAAGTTGCATGACCTGACATGGGAGGAGAAACGAAGGCCAGTGAAAGAAGGAGTATGAAACCACCTGTTATTTGCAAGGCTGGTCTAATCTATTTACTGAGCTTCACTAAGAGTGACTTCCACCTAACTATGGTGAAGTGCTATTTACTCTTAAGTCACGTGAATATATTCATTTTTATTTCCTGGTTGACTAACACTGGAAGCAAGTAAACATATTTCCCTCAGCAGAAAACATTTTCAGATTGGGACCAACTAACTTCTGTAGTTTCTGGAACTATTCTATTCTATAGGGGGGGGGGCAAAGACAAGTTCAGCGATAGAGTGTGTTGCTTACTGAAGGTCCCAGATTCCAACTGGCGAGATCTCTGGCAGCAGATAAGGATCTCTTCCTGAGAACTTACAAATTATACCTTTGAAGCCCATTTGAAGCCCATTTCCCCCTTCAAAGAATGCTGGGCACTGTAGTTTGTCAAGAGCTGCTGGGAATTGTATCTAGGAAGGGTCAACTACAGCAATCAGAATTCTCTGAGGGCCTTTAAATGTGCTTTAGAGGTACCGTGTGTACACAGCCTAGATCAGTGTTTCCCAACCGGTGTTCCGCGGCACACTAGTGTGCCGTGAGACATCGGCTGGTGTGCCGTGGGAGGAAGGCGGGCGAGTCGGGCGGTGAGAGGCGGCGGCGGCGGCGAGGATCCGCGCCGAGCCGGGGGCGGCTCCGCGGTGGTGGTGCCGAGCGGCGGGGCAGCGCGCGCAAAAGGGAGGATCGCGAGACAGCGGAGGAGGAGGAGGCCGGCATGTCCGGGCAGCAGCAGCAACAACAGCAGCAGCAACTCCCGCCGCCGCCCCCTCCTCCGCCCGCTATCGCCGCCACCACCACAACAGCCGCCGCCGCCTCAGCTGCCCTCGCTCTGCTGCCTCCTCCCACCCCGGCAAGGGGGAGGGAAAAAACTTTCGCTTTTGTGCGTCCCTCCCGGCGTGACGCTGCGCGCTGACGTCACGGGGCGGGGCTTTAATGGTGGTGTGCCGCGAGATTTTTTTCCGGCTAACAGGTGTGCCGTTGCCCAAAAACGTTTGGGAAACACTGGCCTAGATGGACCTACTCAGCATGAGACAACTCTTTATAAACTTCTACGCCTTCTTAGAAGTTTCAGACTTCTGAGAAGATGTGCTACAACACTTAAGACAGACCTAATACTTCAGAGCAAGCGGTCTCTTATACAGAGAGTTTTTGACAATAACTTTCATTTCCATGATTTCCCCCCTAATTCATAAATGCAATGACTAAGTCTCACTAAAGGTAAAGGTACCCCTGCCCGTATGGGCCAGTCGTGTCCGACTCTAGGGTTGTGCGCCCATCTCACTTAAAAGGCCGGGGGCCAGCGCTGTCCGGAGACACTTCCGGGTCACGTGGCCAGCATGACGAAGCTGCTCTGGCGAGCCAGCGCAGCACACGGAAACGCCGTTTACCTTCCCGCTATAAAGCGGTACCTATTTATCTACTTGCACTTGGGGGTGCTTTCGAACTCCTAGGTTGGCAGGCGCTGGAACCGAAAGACGGGAGCTCACCCCGCCGCGGGGATTCGAACCGCCGACCATGCGATTGGCAAGTCCTAGGCGCTGAGGTTTTACCCACAGCGCCACCCTACTCTCACTAAAAGAGCACTACTAACAGCGCCTTGGTCTTATCTGGATTGAGCTTCAGTTTGTTGGCTCTCATCCAGTCCATTACTGAGGCAAGAGACTGGTCCAGCACTTCCACTGCCTCACCTGCAGATGTAGAGGAGAAATAGAGCTGAGTGCCATCACAATATTCCTGGAAATGTACTTCAAAACTGTGGATGACGCCACTCAGTAATTTCATGTAGATGTTAAACAGCACGAGGAATAAAACCAAACCCTGAGGACCCCCACATTGAAGGCTCCACGGGGCTGAAAAACACTCCCTTAAGCATCACCTTCTGGGAACGACCATCCCACTGCAAAGTGGAGCTACTGATCCCTAATTTAGAGAGCCACTCCAGAACGATACCATGGTTGATGGTATCAAAAGCCACTAAAGAGAATTAATAAGGACCCATTTCCCCTGTCTCTCTCCTCACAGAGGAATCATACAGGGTAATCATACAGGGTGACCAAAACAGTTTCTATGCCAAAACCAAGCCTAAACCCTCCAAGAGCGCAAGGATCTGGTCAGCTGCGGAGGAAGCCTCTTGGGCAGGGCGGGCCACCCATAGGGAAGGCATGGAGTATGGGGCGCCCTTAGGGAGGGACGGGACGCGTGGGGCCTCAGCCGCCCTACAGCTGGGGGGGCAGCGGGCGGACAGCACAGAGCCTGTGGGTGCTGAGACGCGTGGCTCGTGCACGCTGCAGGCCCCGCTGTGTGCCACCCACCATTTTGTCACACACACACACACCGTCAGGGTGGCACCTGGGGCAGACTGCACCCCCCCCTTCTTATGCCCCTGGATCTGGTCCACAACCACCCACTCAAGTACATTGTCCAAGAAGGGGAGCCTGGCAACTGGCTGGGAGTTAGATTTTCTGAATCCAGGGATGGTTTCTTGAGTAGTAGTTTTAGCACTGCCTCCTTCAAGCACCCCCCCACCTCGTTTCAAGGAGGCATAATTTCCCTTACAAACGCTTAAGTCTGACTCCTATTTGTTCTTTCAGTAGCTTGATGTTTCTGCTTTGATGCTGGCGCAAATACTGATTATACTTTATAATCAAATGCCATGCCCTAATTAACAGGTTGGGTTTGTTCTTTTTATTTCTGTTATCTCCGTTCTCAACTTGTTAAATGTGTCTCGTCTTCCGTTCTTTCTCATTCCAACTGCACATGTGCTTCACTGTTTCACTCCAGTTCCTAATAAGACGGAACAGGTGGTTGTGTATGAAGCCTCATGCTATAATGAAAACAGAAGCCCCGGTTGTTTCAGCCCCAAAGTCCATCTAAGGCAAGCATAGCATTGCTAACAGTGGCAACTTAGATGCCCTCCCTGCAGAAACTCATAGGCACAGGAACACAGGTTAGCTAGCTCCTATATACCAGGTTATGTCATTGGCCCATTGAGCTCAGTATTGTCGACACCAGGAACCTCTGAACCTTTGGGGTCTGGGGGCATAGCAAAATACCCACTCCACGCAAGAAAAACTGGGAATGCTCACTACTCCTCGCCCCCCCCTCCAAAACCTTCTCAATTTTGAAAAATCAGGAAGGGCAGGGAAACTTGATGGGCACCAAAGGGTCTGTGAGAGGGGCTTTCCAGGATTTCAGACCCCGTGATCTTCAAATACAGTCTTCCCTCAAACTATACAGGAAGGCAACATCCCTTCCGCATTGATTGTCCCCAGAATACCAACCATGGTGATTCACGTGACATAGAATTTTGGGTCTGGGGCTTCCTCTGGAGTATTCAGCAATGGGGAATTACTTAGGAGTGTTCTGAAAAACTGGAATTGAGACACACATTTCAGTCACAATTTAACTCTTAGGAACCTGCTGGGGAGTCTTGTGCACCTCCTCCCTCCACTGCACACAGAACGTACAGAAGAAATGCCTCCCTAAATCAGGTTCCATGTAGCCCAGCCCTGCTTATCCTGAAAGTAACCAGAGAGAAGGTTGGATGTCTGCAGCCAATCATGAAGACAACATGCAACCTTGTCATTTTCTCCAGTATCTGGTGGTAGCCTATGGAGGTTTCATTCATGGCCTGCCAATCACTGCTACGAAATCCATCCTTCATTGGTATTGTCTAATCCACTGGTCTTCAATTGGTGGATCAAGGCCCATTAGTGCATTGTGGCCTGATCCAAGATGGGTTGCAACAGGGAAAAGACCATCATGCAAAGAAGATTTAAGAAATGGGTCCCCAAATGCATGTTTGGGTTAAAAGTGGGTCCTGGGCCTGAAAAGGTTGACGATACCTGGTCTAATCCTTCTAAAATGTCATTTAAGCTAGTGGCCATAATCACATCTGTAGAAGTACCTCCCACTTTAGGTATTGTTTTGTACATGTGTTGTACATGGACTAGAAGATGGCAGAAGTGTCAGACCGCCTCTCAATCTTGCTAACTGCCCTGTCCCAAGATGAGAGCATTCTGAAGGGAAGTGCTTTAAGAACTGCCGCTTTAAGAATTCATCTTGAGAAGGAGAGTTTGCAATCTGCACTTTGCGTTCTGAAAAGGGCCTGAAGATGTGCACACTCTACCCTCAAAACACACTCGTCATTTCCCTCAAATAATTCTCGGCACAGTAAATTATCCCTCACAGAGTTACCAGTTTCAGCAACCCTTCACAAACTACAGTGCCCAAAATTATTTGGGGGAAAGAATGTGCTTTGAATGTACTTTAAAGGCCGAGTGTGTACACAGCCTATATCTACATTTTCTAATTCTACAAATAAGGAAAATAAGTGGGAGGATGGGAGAGGACTAGACTAGTGGTGAGGCTTGATAAAGCAATTACAACTGATCTTTGGAGACAAGGAAAATACAGATGACCCAAGACTTTCTGGTGCCTGAGGAATAAAATGCAAGTAGTGCCCCAATGATGGTAAAATATTACCGTACTATTATAATTGGCAATTGCCACCCTTTAATAGCAATAATATGCTATCTGATATTATTCTGATTCTGATTCTGCATAAGGATAATGCTGCACTGGCCATGGAAGAGTTTGCCTGCGTTTTTTAAGCTTTCAAAATTTAGAGTTGCTGCAAACTGAACATTCATCTTAATATGCTGATTTGCTTAGTTCCAAATCTTCTTTACATTAAAAGAGAAGGGTTTGCTTTTGGAAAACCTGCTACCCTGGTTTTCTTTTCACAACAGCAAAACACAAACTGCTAGCTGAAATATGAACAAATACGTTGTCAGACTCTAAGACAAAAGCAGACCAAAATAAGAAGAGCAGGTGAAATTGCAGGAGGTTTCACTATTAGAGGGAGTCGACATACAGCCTTCTCACAAGAGTGTTCTTCTTCCTGTTTTTCATCCAACAAGTGCAAGTGCAATCCAGGAAACAAGAACAAGGGCCTGCACGCCACAATTTACCTCCAGGGCAGACTATCGTGTTTTGCTATTCTCTCTAGGCCAAATGGCGTCCGACTGGAGCCGGGCAAAGCTCCTCCACAGCCAGGGAGAGACTGTTTGCCTTTGAAGCATGTAACATTTGTAGAACACTAACAAACAAGCCTTGGGGGTTGAATTGTATTGTTAATTGTATACATTTTGATCTATCTGATCTTATTATTTATACATTAATTTGAATATTAACCAAGAAAAGGCATTTTGCTTTAATGGCACCTGGCACAGCAGAGTGTGCAAGAGGCATTCCCTCCTTTCCTGAGGCAGAAAGAAGAATTCCTCTTCTAAGATGGCACCTGCCAGCAATGTTGTTGTTGTTTTGGAAAGAATCACCATCTTTTACAAACTCTGCCGGCCAATTAAGCAGGGTGCCCTCTTAGTTGAAAAAGAGGAAATAATTCATATTAGGGATGACGTCTTAATTTGCTTTTTGTTTAATTCAGTGGTGACCTTTCTGTGTAGCATTAAATAAAGTTACGCTCCGAGGAAGCTCTGAGTTGGAGCCCAAACTGAGCAGGTTAACCCAGTTTAGGTGTTCAGTTAACCCATCTGAACTATTTCCACTCGCTGATCCCCTTTGCAGACCATTTCCTGCAGAAGACCCCGGGATCGAAGCAGAAGAGGGATCTGCCCCGATGGGCGCCCCCCGAGTCTTGTCCAGCCTACCTCGCTTTCCCCTCGCGCACCTTTCCTCCAGCCGAAGCGACAGCTGCCCTGCAGACGGACGAGAAGAGACGTGAGCAAAGGATCGAGGCCATGGCGGGCGGGCGGGAGCGGCGGGGAAAGGAAGAAAGCGCCCAAAGGGCTCACTTACCGCAGCGTCACTTGCGCGCACTGGATCCTCCGCTCCAGCCCAGGCGCTTCCCCACCTCCTCGGCCCCGGAGAGCCGCCCTGCCCGGCCTCCCGGGGGCGGAGGGAAGCTCTCCCGTCCCGCCCAGCCTCGGCTCCGGAGGCTCGTGGAACGCGAGGAGGCGCCGCCGCCAAGTGCCCCGACGTTGGGTCTCCCGGGAGCGGAGCAAGAAACTTGCCACGCGCCATGCCTTGCCCTCCAAAACGGAGGACGCCACATAAAGGGGGGGGGGGAGACCCTCATTAACTACAAACCCCAAAATATGGGGGGGGGGCTCCAAACGGGTGCCCAACTTTTGCCGGCGCTTGCACCGTGACCCCCACTTTTGCAGCAGCCGCTCCCAAACTGAGTAGCTGATGCATCAAACCCGGTTAACACCCCGAAATCCAACACTGGGAGTAGATCCCAAATCTCGGGGTTCATAGTTTGTGAGGCTGGAGAAATGAAAAGAAAAGAAGGGGGACGTGTGTGCAGTGCAGAAGAAAGGTATTCAGAGTCAGATGGTTGAAAATAGGGGTTTTTTTGGGGGGGAGGGTTCTCTCCAACCCCTTCATTCCAGTAGCTTGGTTTTTTGTTAAGTAGCCTTAACGAACTACCATTCCCAGAATTAGAATTATTGTTAACTGCAGTTCCCAGGATTGTTTTAAGCACTCTTACATAGCTGTCAACTTACAGATTTGAAAATAAGGGACCAGCAGCCTTGAAAATAAGGTACCAGCAGCCAAAATAAGGGATTTTAGTCAACCAGTTAAAAGGGACCAGATAATTTTGGAGAGCAGTGCCAGTTTTTAGCCCTTCGTTTCCAGAGGTTGCTGCTCAAGACACCAGCCGATGAAACACTGCAATTAGATAACTTTTAGAAAACCACTTTTCATGCAAAACGAAGTCCAAGCTACGAAGATGCTGCTGCAGTTCTGTATCTTTTCTCTCGTGCCCCATCTGCAGCTCTCAATTCCATCAGACAGGGCGGGAGGAAGGGGGGGAAAATAGCACCCGAAGTAAACCCGCAGATCAGACCATCTATGCTAGTCTATCACTACAAATCTATGGGAGAAGCGCTTGTGGTCCTTCCCTTGTAGCCCTTGGAACACCTGCCCACGCCTCCGCATCTTCCTCCTCTCTCTGAACTGCTTTCTCTATGGTTGCCCTCACTCTCCTTTCAAGGCTCCTCATCAATTCATAGACCATGCCAGGCTGCCCATCTCATTAGGGTCCTTTGGCGGCACAGCCGCAGTACGGCCTAGCGAGAGTGGTGGTGTAGGGCAGAGGGGAGGCCCCAGGCAGAGACGCCCAGTTAGGCGGCTGAGAAGAGGATGGCGGCGGAGGGACCCAAGGCTCCTGCCAGTCCTGGCGGGAGGGGCTCCCAGGGGCTGAGGCTGGTGAGAGGAGGCCAGAACAGGCAACTCTCCGCAAGCCGTGGGAGCCCGGTGCCAGGCTCCCGTGCCTTGCGGAGAGCTGCGCGAAGCCTGGAGAGCGAGAGGGCTCGGTGCGCACCGACCCCTCTCGCTCCAGGGTTCAGCAAAAGCCTGCATTCGCCCCATAGGACGCACACACATTTCCCCTTCATTTTTGGAGGGGAAAAAGGTCGTCCTAAGGGGCGAAAAATACGGTAGATCTTCACTCACCCCTTTTTTCTTGGACGTCATTTGTGGTTTGCCTCAGGTGCCAAAAAGTACTCTTGTGTCTAATTTTGTCCTAAAGCAGTGCTTCATTTCTAGAGAGAGATGGTGTATCTCAGGCCTGCCATCTACTCTGGAGAAAAATCCTGTTTCTTAATTTTAAAAACTGGGCATAGGTGAGGAATAAAATGAGCTCCATACAGGTTCAGAGGTTTTAGTAAAAAAAAAAAAAAAAAAAAAGGGAGTAGGAATGTTAAATGACATCACTGAAGAAGGAAGTGTAGACTGCAAGTTCACACACCGTGACTTGTTTCAGACAGCTTTGTTGGCACGTAAGGGACAAGGGACAAAGTTCCAGAATAAGAAATCCCTGACGGATGCATTAGAAACTATGTCCTAGAATTTGCATCCACTGCCTGTTTAATCAGGATATAGGCAATGCACCCTTTGCTACCAGTGTTCCAGTACCCTTCTTCTGGCAGACGGTCTGGATTTGCACAACAGCATCATTAACACTGAGACTTGGGAAGGAGGGGGAAGAAATAAGGAAGCTAACGATGACCCCCCACCTGTCAGTAAGTGTTGTTATAGAGTATAAAAAATTGAGCATTTTATATGTTATTTTTAGGGAACAAGTCTGAGAATTGTGTCATACACCTGAACTGCAAATTTGATGCTTCATGTGCTGTTGTTTTTACATAAAAAACTACTCCTGTATATGTACAAAATAACATGCAACCAATGTGTATGTTGTAGCATTTGATATTTGATACATGTTCTTTTGACATGTACACACTACATTGTGCATACGTGTGAAATAATTGCATGGGAGGAGCTACATGCTGATTTTACTCTGACATGGAAGTATGAAATGTGTAAGACCTTGTGTCATTATGTTTGCTTTTCCAATGCATAATCATATACTGTGGAGGAAAGGAAAGTATGAAGTCCCAAGTGTCTTACCTATATTTAAATTAACACAGCACCATGCCTTGCCTTCCTTACATAAATTAATTAATTAATTTCCGTATTGCAGGGGTGGGGAGTGTACTTTGCAATGTTGAAGCAAGTGTATTTTTTTTTAATCAATTACATAGATCTGAAAGTTTAGCATCTGTCAGCATCGTAGGCCCTTCCCACCCGTCCAGGAGTCCTTTACCTTTACCTTACACCTGTGCTACTTTGGGGTTCTGCTACAACTGAATGCAAGAATGGTGTGGAGCAGAGACATTGCACCCCAGAGACCCTGCAGTGGACTTGGTCGAGGGGGGGGGGCTCCTTGCATATCTTCAAGACGTGTTTTGGGGATCAGGGGAAGGCAGGGAATAAATAAATAGATGATGGTGGTGGTGGTGACAAACGTTAGATGCAGAAGACATTGGGCTGCTCTGGGGGGGAGGGGAGGTGGATAAATAGATCTAGAACAGTCATATATATCTATATATTGTATATATAGGAGAAAGGGGCTTAAGAGCCCCCTGCCGCGCAGTAGCTATGCCTTTATCTACCCATCCTCCAATGATGGGGATGGGGAGGGGGGCAGACCTCCGCCTCCTCCTCAGCTCTGAGGGGAGAGCAAGACCCTCTGCCAGTCCCTCTGTTCCAGGCGCGCCAGTGCCTCTTTTGCTGAGTGCACCATTCTTTCTGCCTGCCCGTTGCTGGCCAGGTGAAATGGTGCCGCTAGGGCATGGCGGATGCCCAGCCCCAAGGGGTACCTTTCACAGGTGCCCAACGTGAACTGAGGTCCGTTGTCTGAGACGAGGACATCAGGACACCCATGAGTTGCAAACAGGCCCTGCAGCATCCGGATGACGGCTTCAGTAGTGGTGGAGGGCATCAGGGCCACCTCCAGCCATTTGGAATAGGCGTCCACCACTACCATATAGGTCCGGCCGTGAAAGAAGCCGGCAAGATCGATGTGCACCCTCGACCAGGGTGCCTTGGGCATCTCTAAGGTCTTACCCTTAGCTACCGGTGGTGCAGCTCTCGACTCTTGGCATGCTTGACAGGAGGGAACCCATGAAGTGATGGCATCGTCCATGTTAGGCCACCAGACGTAACACCGAGCCAACGCCTTCATTTTGACGATCCCCAGGTGGCTGATGTGCAGAGCCTCGAGGATACATTAGCGGAGTCTTTGGGAAACCACGACTTGGTCTCCCCACAGTAGGCAGCCGCGATGAGACATTGCACCCCAGAGACCCTGCAGTGGACTTGGTCGAGGGAGGGGGGGCTCCTTGCATATCTTCAAGACGTGTTTAGGGGGCGGGGGAAGGCAGGGAATAAATAAATAGATGATGATGATGATGATGATGGTGACAAACGTTAGATGCAGAAGACATTGGGCTGCTCTGGGGGGGGAGGTGGATAAATAGATCTAGAACCGTCATATATATATGTATATAGATATAGATATAATACTGTATATACAGGAGAAAGGCGCTTAAGCGCCCCCTGCCGCGCAGTCGCTACGCCTTTATCTACCCACCCTCCAATGATGGGGATGGGGAGGGGGGCAGACCTCCGCCGCCTCCTCCGCTCTGAGGGGAGAGAAAGACGCCTCTCGGCCGCCGCCGCCTCCTCCTCCCCCCTTCCCTGGCGTCCCTCGGTTACCAGGCAGCGGCTGGCGAAGCGCTCTGAGGGGAGCGGCCCGCCGGCCTCCTCTGCCGGCTTCTCGGGGGAGAGAAGGCCGAGGCGCCGGGCGAGGAGGATCCTGGGCGGGCCCGTGGCGGCGGGAAAGGCCTCCGGCGCCGGCGCCGCCTCCGCTTCTGGGGCAGGTAAAGAGCTTCCCTCCCTGCCCCCTCCCCGTCTCGAGGCCGGGCAGCTGAGCGCAGAAGGGAGCAGGGCTCCAGGGGGGCATCTAGTCGAGCCCACCACCCCGAGAGGGGCCTGGGGCGGAAAGAAAGACCCAGGGAAGCCAGGCGGCCCCCTCCCAGCAGGGCTTCCCCGAGGGACCCCCCCCCCCGCCGGCGCCGCATGGAAGCAGTCTTCCTTGCACAGCAATTCATTTGGGTGCAGTTGCTCTTTAATGGATCTCCTCATACTCCTCAAGCAACAGCATCGTGGGTCGTTTTAATCGCAACAATACACGAATAAGTTCTTCTTAGCCCTCAAGCAGGGAGCCGGCTCAGCTTCTTTCCCAGGCAGTGGCGTAGCGTGGGTTGTCAGCACCCGGGGCAAGGCAAGTAATTTGCGCCCCCTAACCCGTGGATTTGCGCCCCCTAACCCGTGGATTTGCGCCCCCTAACCCTAACCCCCAGATGTTGAGCCCGGTGCGGCCGGCACCCCCTGCACCCCCCACGCTACGCCACTGTTCCCAGGTGTCCCCTGCAGCTCCTGTGCTCCATTTCTAAAGAAAAGCGCCCCCCCCAGCCAGATGCCAAAGGAGGGACAGGGCCTTCAGGGGGTGAGTTGGCAGGAGCAGGGGGCCGTGCAAAGCTAAGAAAAGCTGCCCCTTCCGAAATGCCCAAGGTGGAAGAGGCACAAAGCGTCCTCTAGTCCAGTCCCCCTGGGTAGGCAGTCAAAATGTCAATTAAACATGAACTGTTAAAAAACTATTATACTAAGCCCATAAGGTACACACTTCTAACTTTTGCACAGCCAGCTTAATGTGTGTGGCAAAATTATTATTATTATTATTAATTAAAAGGATTATATTGGTGAGAGGACTCTTAGTTTCTTTTTACAGATTCACAGTTGTCATTTAATGCATGTGGCTGCTGCATCCTTGTATTCAGAGTTCCCGCTTTCCTTTTAGTCCCATCCTTATTTTTCTCCTTTTCGTAACTATTTCCTCAGATCAGGGGTAGGCAACCTAAGGCACGGGGGCCGGATGCAGCCCAATCGCCTTCTCAATCCGGTCCGCGGACGGTCTGGGATTCAGCGTGTTTTTACATGAGTAGAATGTGTGTGTTTATTGAAAATGCATCTCTGGGTTATTTGTGGAGCATAGAAATTGATTCATATATTTTCCCCCAAAATATAGTCTGGCCCACCACATGGTCTGAGGGACGGTGGACCAGCGTACAAGGCGGGATATAAATACTTAAAATAAAATAAAAATAATGAAATCTGCATTAGCAGTATTTATTCCATAGGGAATAAATTCCATAGGGACATGTGGGGAAAACCCAGCTTCAGGGACCTGCTGAGAGATTTCTCAATATCCTTTCCTGCTCACCAAACTAATGTTGTGATTCTTACATTTGTATTATGGGTAACTTGGAATATTTCATTATCCTGCATATAAGTCCCTCGATAAATTCAATTTGATGTAGGGTGCTCCCCACAATAGGTTTTGTATAGATTTGCCATGCCTCATTGACTTTGTGGGGCTATCCACATCATATTATCGAAGTAGTCTTCTTTTATGACTTCTGGAGCTTATTCTTCTTTCAGGCTGCAGAAATCTGGCATATTTAGAAGGGCGGGAAATGGAGGAGGAGTACAATCCCTGAAGGTATGGAACTGTTATTCTTCCTTCCTTCCAAGGGGTATACTAGTTTTGACATGAGTAGGTGAATATTTTGTGACTTGGCACACATTGTCATTAAATTTTGTAATTTTTTTCAGTTAATGCAGAAATGCATGTTGGCTATTTATTATTATTATTATTATTATTATTATTATTATTATTATTATTATAACACTGGTAGAGTGAAAGTTTAAAAAATGAAAAAGGATTATAGCACTACTTAAAATAAATTATTAAAACACCTCTTCTTTTCCAGCCGCTAGCATTTTACTAATTCCCCCTCCCCAAATAAACTTTCAATCTCAAAACATGCCTTAAAAGCTGTGAGAGAAATTGGGCAGTCATACTTTAATAAATAAGCGCTACAGTGCAAATTAAATATCTTTTTTTAAAAGGCTGCATTGGTGAGTTGTACCTTCTATGCCCAGAGTGCCATGTTCTATCCCTGCTGGGCTAAATATAGCAGGATTAAAATGTTCTAATATTTTATTCCTTTTCTTCCCATTAAATGCTATGCATTTGTGGAAATTATTTCATATACTGGCAGCCCCCCATTTAGGCGTGTTCAATATGTATGTGACCATGTATATGTGCATCGTTCTGAACAGGAAGTGACCTGGAAATGTCATAAAGATGTTACTGAAATGTCACTGAAAAGGGGGGGGGGTTGTTGCAGGCTTTTCCAATGGGTTTCAATTATACATGATTTCATCGATGCACGTGGTGCCTCGGAACGTAACCCCCACATAAATGAGGGACTGCCTGTATTCACCTGTATCAGTTTTCCCCATTTAAATTAAGATGCTTTTTTTTTTACTTTTAGGATAATGGCAGGAAAAGTCAAATGGGTTACTGACATAGAGAAATCTGTGCTTATAAACAACTTTGAGAAGAGGGGATGGGTCCAAGTGTCAGAAAATGAAGACTGGAATTTTTACTGGTAAGCAGTGTGTGTGTGTGTGTGTGTGTGTGTGTGTGTGTGTGTTGTGGAACATATTGCATACATAATTACACTTATTTGGGAGTAAGCCCCATTGAACTCAGTACCTCCCAATACAAATTAACCTGGACCCTGAGGCCCTTCTTCATGTGCCCCCTCCATGAGAGGGCTGGAGGGTAGCAACACGAGAGCGGGCCTTTTCTGTGGTGACTCCCTCCTTGTGGGATGCTCTCACCTAGTGCCTTCATTACGTATATTTAGGCACTAGACAAAACATTCCTCTTCTCCTAGGCCTTGGGTTAATTAAACAATCTTTGGCCTTTTAAACGGGGGGCGGGGCGGGTATAGTTTTTCTTTATTATCATGGTATATATTTTTGTGTTTTTAAATATATGGTCATCTAATTCCTGTGTATGAGAAGAGCATCTTGTTAGGGTTCAGTTCATCAGTGGTTTATATTCATGCAGTTTTCTCTGCTCACTCCACTTATACCATAATTTGGAGAGGCGGCAGGTACGTGCGAAGCCCCTCCTGTTGTAATGATTCCTGGGGGAAAGCAGAGCTTGGGATGCAGAATAACGAGATAATTTGTAGGGTACAACAGCAATTTATAGAATGCCTGCTCCACCTTCAAGAATGACTGCCTTTTGGAAATTCTCTGGAGAAGAGGTGGTAAGAAGAGTGAAGTAGATTTCTTATTAGATGTCTTCAAGTTGTCTGATGATTTTTCTTCTGATCATATTCAATGCAAAGGCCAGCCTGATTCCTATCAGGTTGTGAGTTGCATATTTTGGGGGAAGCCCAGTGACAATTTTCTCTTCACAGGATGAGTGTGCAAACTATTCGAAATGTTTTCAGCGTGGAGACTGGTTACCGCCTCTCTGATGACCAGATTGTCAACCATTTCCCAAATCACTATGAGCTCACCCGAAAGGACTTAATGGTCAAAAATATTAAGAGGTACAGGAAGGAATTAGAAAAAGAAGGTAGCCCTCTCGCAGAGAAAGATGAAAATGGAAAATACCTTTACTTAGGTGAGTTGTCTTGGCCAATTCTACTATTTGTATGTGCATTTTAAACACAAGACATCCCTCAGTAGCATATAATAGATATTCAGAAATTGTGGATTTTTGCCATCCGGTTCACACATCACATTAAATCATTGTTTAACTTACTGTGGAGCAGGGTGTCTGGTGCAGCTGCTCAGAAAGACCATGGTTCGTTCTCCTTCCCTCCTTTCTGATGGTGAGGAAACAAATCAGAGGCGGGCTAGCTGTTTTGTGGAAAGCAGTCCTTGTGGTTTGTTTGTCTCCTAACAAATCATGATGGGGTTAGTTCTTGGCTTACCATTGTGGTTTGGTAGGCGACAAGGTCTGCTCTTGGCTTACCATAATAGTTTGTTGGGAAACATGTGTGAACCGGCACATGCTGTTTGTATAACGGCAAGCCAACCTCTGGTTTGATTTCTCGCTGGTGGACTGAAGGGACGAACAAAGTGTGCATTTCCTTTAAGCCATACTGAATCTTATACTGTGACTTAAAGTGGTGTCTGAACCAGGCCTGTGGTTTTCCAGGGAATTCTGCAGCTTACTCATCTCTCCGTGTGTCTTGCTCTGCTCAAGGTCAGTGACCACATACACAACAGTTCAGGGGAAATGTAAGCACTTCAAAAGCTCTTAATTGTGTAGAGCACATTTTCTCAGGTAGTAGGTAGTAGGATAGCTTCAGTGTGAGGGTCTGAGGAACAAATTTATTTCATGAAAGATCCCCTAAAGGCAAGTTGAGAGTGGTTTTTTGCCTGTCCAGACTGTGTATGAGAGAGCATTAAGATAAAAACATCAGTGGTTTTTTTGAACCACATCTCAGTTAAAATACAACTGAGACATGAGGGCTCAGATAACGTTGCTTTGAGGCCGGTACTTAGCTCAATAGGCCACATGTCAGTCGTGAATCAGCTGAGACAGATTTCTGAAAACGTCACATGGACAAGGTTTCTGAAGCATATTTTTGCAGATTTAAAAGAGCAGACATATTGAACACAGCCTTATTGCAAGTCTTACTAGAGTTTTCCAATCGTGTGAGAAAAGATGTAATTTGTCCAAGATTATGAGAGGCTGGTAATGGAGCAGGTGTTTAAAATCATGTATGGTCTTTCCAAGAGTATAAAAAACAGACATGGCCTTGTTGAGGCCATCAGTTGTAGAGCTTGCAGTCTGATCCTAACCAAGTTGACTTGGGTATAAGCCCAGTTGATATCAATAGGATTGACTTCCCATTATGTATGTTTGGGTTTACAGCCTTATTTGGCTGTCTAGAATCAGACTTTTCCCATAATGCTTTTAGCATTACTATAGTATGAGTTGAGAGAATGCAACTCCATTCTTAATATACTTACTATCAGTGAAGGTTTAAATAGACTTTCAGTAACTCTTGATAGTGAAGTTCTGCAGATACTCTTCGACTCATGGTCATCCTCTTAAGATGGTGAACAACAAAAAAAGTTATTTCTCTGTCACCTGTTAATTGGTCTAAACCAGGCTTCCTCAACCTTGGCCCTCCAGATGTTTTTGGCCTACAACTTCCATGATCCCTAGCTAGCAGGTCCAGTGGTCAGGGATGATGGGAATTTTAGTCTCAAACATCTGGAGGGCCAAGGTTGAGGAAGCCTGGTCGAAACTATCCAAGCTTCTTTCTACTCTAGTATTAAGCATGGAGTGCAGGTGTTGGAGAGAAGATGAGCCCTGTCACTGCCATCACCTTAACTAACCAAAAATGTAGACTAGGAGAGAATGTGTTGATGTATATACTGTATTAAATATTTTTAGATGATAAATTCCTTTGGTACCGGTTCTTTGCAAAGCCCTGTGTAATTAAATGGCACTCTGTATAACTATGCTATATTAATTCTTGGTTTTCCTTGGTGCGTTTTAGACTTTGTGCCTGTCACCTTTATGCTCCCAGCTGATTACAATTTATTTGTTGAAGAATTCCGGAAAAACCCTTCCAGTACTTGGATTATGAAACCCTGCGGAAAAGCTCAAGGGAAAGGAATATTCCTTATCAACAAACTTTCCCAAATTAAGAAATGGTCTCGAGACAGCAAAACATCCACGTATGTTTCTTCAAAAAGGGGTGGGGTCTTGTTTAACTCCTTGTTGCAGTCTAGCACATTTGTCTGAATTTGTGACTTTCTTATTTTGCTGGAAGGTCCTTCATAAGTGCTTCAAACAGTTATTACAGATTACAGGGCAATTTACGTGTGTAAGATAAAAATGAATCTAGAAATAAGATGGGGCCTATAAAATTGAAAGTTGTGGCACTGATTGCTTTGGTATAATTGCATGAAATGATTTTAGTGCCCTTTTTAAAGGACGTGGAAGTTGTTTTGGGAAGCTCCAAATGGCTATTAACTGTGGTGGATAGAGTTTTAAGAATATTCTCAAAACTTTTTGCCAGTCAGATTAAGACAAAAGCTATTATATTTAAAATCTTTTATTTACATTAATGAGTCCTTGGAACTTCTTCCTATAAAGTGTCCCGTAGCTGCAAGAAGCACTTTGTGAGCAGCACATTGGTCGTCCTTGCTTTTAAATGCTTGCGGTCTAGGGAAGTTCTTTCTTTTCTCGGAAAGATTGAATCAGTCCTATCTGTCAGCTCTTCTTGTTCAACAGTTCTGCATATAGCACTAAAATGAAACTGCCTTTGTTACTGTTCTAGAGCTAGTTTTACAAATAAAAGCAAACAGTTGAATGCAACTAGCACATTTTAAATAATAAAATATACATTTCCCTAGGTTTATATCTCAGTCCTCTAAAGAAGCTTATGTGATTTCTCTGTATATCAACAATCCTCTACTGATAGGTGGGAAGAAATTTGACCTTCGCCTGTATGTTTTAGTGTCTACTTACCGTCCTCTGAGATGCTACATGTAAGTTGTCCATATTCTGACGATGCCCCTCTTTCAGGGTGAGAAGTGGCACTCTGGAAATAAAAAGTGACGGAGGGTAATTTTCATCCAGAGTTGGGAGGAAGTTGTATTTTAACTTGTTATATTTCCCTATGCATATTGGCAAGCTGGAGGGGAAGGGAGATTTTGAGTAACCCTGCTAAGTTTGTCAGATGACATTCTCCAAAATAACCCCATCTAGAAATTGTCTTATGTATCCCAGCAGGGCAAATCATAAAGAAAACAAACATTTGTTTATTTCTTCGGTATGGAGAATTTGTTTGATCAGATTTGCACTGACACAAATTTGCACCCACAAAGGCAGGCAGTTTGCAGTTATCTTCTCCCTGCAAGTCTGGATGCAACCACTGTGTCTCCTTCTCCCAGCTTGAAGGTGGTTTTGCTGGAATTCACTTTTGTACAATTTGGCATTGCCCTGAAACTTTTCACTTTCCTTCATTGAAGTCTGTTTCTTTGTTCCATATTGGCCAAGATGTCTTTAGAAACTTTTGAAGTGCTTTAGTCTAAATCTTTTTGAATTAATCTTCTAATATCTAGCTTTTAATATTATCTCTGTATTTTGTTGAGAATCTCAAAGACTTCTGAAATCATAGTTTGAAGAAACCATTCTTATTCTCTATCATGGTTTGGATATGTATACAGGGTAGGAGTTAGATTGCTTAATATGTATTTTAAAAATCAGTCTCCTAATCAGTTGAGTCATAACACCAGGTTGTTGAGGGGTTTTGGGGTGGGGAGAGAATCCAGGAAGTAATAGACCAGGCTTCCTCAACCTCGGCCCTCCAGATGTTTTTGGCCTATAACTCCCATGATCCCTAGCTAGCAGGACGATGGGAATTGTAGTCTCAAAACATCTGGAGGGCCGAGGTTGAGGAAGCCTGTAATAGACCAGCAGTCAGAATTCTGCATTCTTTAAGAACTTTTGGATGAATATCATCCAGCCCTGGCACCATGTTAACTTCTAAATCTTTCCCTTTAGTGGCCACAATATTTTGATGCACTAATAGAAAAATAAACAGGATTGCAAAAAGCATTGAGAAAAATTTAATACCTCCTTAATAACACTGATATTCATCATTATGAAATTGAGCAGTAAAATCCTAATCAAGGGGATTGTCCAGTATGCAGTGAGGACTGCAGCTGCTGTTTCCAGAATGTATTCAGGACATTATGATGTATTTAGTTGTTGTCTCCATAATAACTATTACTGTAATGTGTCCATTTGTTGCTGTAATACATCCATTTATTGGATTAAAAGAAGTTTATTCATTTATTTGTAAGAATGCATATGCCAGCTTTTGATATCAATATTTCCAGGACAGTTTATAAGTTAAAATAAATAAATAAATTGGTGAACAATAAAACCTGCCCCCTCCCTTTTTTGCATTTCAGGTATAAACTTGGGTTTTGTCGTTTTTGCACAGTAAAATACACACCAAGTACAAGTGAATTAGACAACATGTTTGTGCATCTTACCAATGTTGCCATTCAGAAGCATGGGGTAAAGTTGGAACATTTTTGTATAATGTATATTTAAATTACTTTAAATAAATTTATAAACGGAACATATGTAATAAAAATACAGTACCTCAGTCCCTTGATTACAACCTCTTTCCCATTGTTGCTTTAGTGGACTTACAGTAAGTGCTGTTAATTCCTGGGAGTTCTACCTCTGAGGGGAACCGGGTTCTCCTAGCAACTCTCAAACCCTTAGCAAACTACATTTCCCAGGCTTTTTTTGGCGGGGGGGGGGGAGGGTAATGATCTGTTTAAAGTAGTACAATTCCGTTTAAAATGCACAGCGCTGATGGGGCCAATGTCTCTGCTTCTCCAACTAGCTATCCTGCATACAAAACCTGACTGAAGACCATTGTGACAGCTCCCTTTATTCTTTCACAACAGTATTGCTGTCCTTACTTCAGAGTCTGGCTTGTGAACCTCCTGCTCTATTAAATCAACAAAGAACTGTTTGGAAAATGTTGCGAGTGTGTTTACAGCTGATATCAAATCTATACTTTTTGATTTGACGCCTTGCCTCTGCAGGATGATTACAATCACATCCATGGTGGGAAATGGACGGTGAGCAATCTGCGCTTGTATTTAGAAAGCACTCGTGGGAAAGAGGTCACCAACAAGCTGTTTGATGAAATTCACTGGATAATTGTGCAGTCGCTGAAAGCCGTTGCAGTGAGTAGAGAAACAAAAGAAAAATACGTTTTATAATGCTTCCTTCTGCTCTTCCTGGTTTGACTATTGAGGCTGTAAATATGTGTGCTTATCTTTTTGGTGTCCTTTTTAAAAAAAGGCCACAGAGTTTATTAAGCAGGCAGTACGCACATTGTGTACAAATAAGGACTATATAAGAACATAAACGTATCTCTGCTGGGCCAGGCCAGTAGCCCGTCTAGTCCAGTATCCTGTTCTCACAGTAGCCAACCAGATGCCCATGGCAAGCCTGCAGGTAGGACCTGATTGCAACCATATTCTCCACTTTCCAGAAACTGGTTTTCTGAACCATGGTGCCTCTGATCATTGGCTAGGGGACACCGACAGCCTTGTCTTCTGTGAATTTGGCTACACCTCTTTTAATGCCACCAAAGTTGGTGGCCATCATTTTCCATTGTAGGAGCAAATCCCATGTGCTGTGTGAAGTCCTTTCTGTTGTCTCTCATGAATCTTCCAACATTCAGCTTCACTGGATCTCCATGAGTTCCTCGTGTTACAAGGGAGAAAGACTTTAATTTATCCCCTTTCTGCATGCCGTGACATTTCTATCCTGTCACCTCTTATTTGCCTTTTTTTCTAAACTAAAAGGCTCTATATGTGGAAACTTTTCCTCTTGGGAAGTTTCTCCATTCCCTCTTTTTGGGGGAAGTTTCCTCTTTTGAACTCAAATGTTCCTATGTTGGATTTTCTTGGCAAGTGGCCACTTACACGTTTATTTAATGTAATAGTCCTATGGTCACTCCTTCCTTTCAGTCCAGCAACACTTTACATCTCATACTTGGGCTTGGGTGCTACTTAAGATTAAGTCCAGGGTTGCCATCCCTCTGGTCGGTCCAAGGTCACAGTCATTTAGGGTTTCTATAAATGTTACCTTTTTGCCAAGGCTGGTATGCGTATGTGTGTGAGGGTAGTTGTGTCACCCGTTAATGCATGAGTATTTGATCTGGGGACAATAGCATGCCCTCAGAACTACATAATTTTTTGTATGATTTAAAAATACTTTTTAAAGAAGTATTACTTGGTTCTCATCACCAGGCTGAGGAATACGATCACGTGGCAGCTGCATCCTTGAGCCTGGCAACCACCCCCTTCAATGCAAAGCAAGACTTGGACAGGACCTCTTGACTTTTGGAGGTTCTTAAAAGCAGGATGATGCCCAACACCTTCCCTTGAGTCCTTTATGGGTGGAGAGCAGCTGGGTTGGTGGCAATAACAAGCAGTAGCCCATCATACTTTTTGGACCCCCTTTTCTAGCCCACAATATGATTGTTTGTACCATTTATTGAGGGCGTCCCACAGCTGACAGCAGCCTAGCAAAATAGGGAGCATGTAACTGAAATGCCTTGCATATTTATTTCAGGAGTCTTAGTCAGACTCCGTAGCTAGTAAAATTGTACCGATGTTCATTTCTGCTCTCATGTACGTTTTCAACTCTTTCAGCCTGTAATGAACAATGATAAACACTGCTTTGAATGTTACGGATATGACATCATCATTGATGACAAGCTAAAGCCATGGCTTATTGAGGTAAGCGGAGTTATCTTGGCGTTGCAGGTTTCCTTTGAAAAGCAGTGTGGGAAAAGGGTCCTGCTCATTGGCTCCTAAAGGATTCCCCTTCTCGAGACTCTGAATGGGAAAGTCTTTGCTTTTGAGGAATACTACTCATAAAAAGGTGTCTTCTAGTGAATCCTGGCCACTGGTCCATCTAGTCTAGCACTGTCTGCCGTAGCTGTTGCTCTCCAAGGCCTTCAACGTCAATATTTCCCAGTGCTGTTTCTGGAGATCACTTCTCATCAGAGATCCCAGGAATCGGCCACTCAGCTATGCCGCTCCTCACAGAGAAGCCTTGCTGCCTCCTTGTATGGGGCATAGTGGATGCTGAGCCCCTGAGCTGGGACTCGGGCTCTGCTAGCTCCTGCCATAGGGGAAGTGGGAAATGAAGCCAGGGCAACTATGGTGACCAAACTACGGCATCATAGCACCTGGTAGGACTTCGCAAACTTGGCAGTCTCGATTCATGAAAATCAGGGGCACGTTTCAAGATCTACAACTCTGCAGAAAAACCTTGTTAGATGATGGGAAGGGAACCTTTGGCCCTCCCGTTGTTGCTGAGCTAGAACTCCCATCGTTCTTTGTCCATAGGCCATGCGGGCGCTGAGTCTGATGGAAATGGGAGTTTGTGGAAGGCTCTTGCCTGGCATTTCTTTCCCTGTCTTTAGGCACCAGGCAAAAACCTTGCTCTGTAACCAGGCCTTTGGCTATTTGGACCTTCTGTGGCCTTTTGGTTTTGTTCTTGTTTTATTCCGTATTTTGTGTTCTCATTTTGAAACTGCCTTGGAGCACTGTTTAAAAAGAAAAGCCTGACTAGCCTTTCAGATACCCTTTAATTGAATAACTTGTGGAAGAAATGCCCGAAGTAACTGATCCTATCGTTTGAAGTCTTGTTTATTCAGTTACATTTTACTCCAGGAAAACCCATTTATCCTAAATAGAACCCAATAGGGCCAACAAATATGTACAAAATATATATTTTTAAATGCGATCCTAGTCAGATCCCAATTTTGCAGGACGCTCTTAGAAATATGAAATAATACATTTTTGGAATTTTTAATTCCTAATAGTTTTTTATCACTTCAACCATTTTTTAAATTATGTAACTTTAAAATTTAAAGTAAATCCATCATGTGCCATATCAAATTAAAGCCCATGAAGTTCTGAAGAGATTGATATTTTTAGTTTGGAAATATCTCAATTCTGAGCTGAGCTTTTAAGATTTTTGTTTAGTCTGGCAAGGCCACAATTGTCAGTTTTTTAAAATTTCAAACCCCCACAACTCAAAAACGGGATGAGATAAAAAAGTAAACTTTTAGATTTAAACTTAGTTCTGATCATTCAACAAGTGTTCAAAATTTTAAGAAAACGGGCCGATATGAGGTAAAAAAGTCATCAAAAATTGGGCGACTTGTTATGAAATGACCCTGAGGAGCTGTTGATGATTTATCGCATTTCTGTTTGTGGAAGAATTGGTGGATGTGAACTATCTATTTTTCTCCCTCCTGTGTACACTTCGTAGGTCAACGCTTCTCCATCTCTAACTTCCAGTACTGCCAATGATCGTATCCTCAAATACAATCTTATTAATGACACCCTTAACATTGCTGTCCCTAACGGGGAAATTCCAGACTGTAAATGGAATAAATCTCCCCCCAAAGAAGCCCTTGGACATTATGAGATTTTGTAAGTATTAATCATAGATAAAGCAATTGTCTGAACCTCTGCAAGTAGATACTTTAGGGCTGCCTTTTGACTAGTATCTGAGTGTAACCTAGTCTTGGTGTTAACTCAGCAAAAACTCAGATGGCACATTATTACTTATTTCTTTTATGAATGACTTCTTAGAAAACATTTCTGAGCAATTTCAGACCATGACAAATCCATAATGCATAAAAGCATAATGGTTCACAAGGTCTGTAGACTTAGTATTTTTATTAAATACTTCCCAAAGCAATCCACAGGGATCTCCACTGCAGAAAGACCCATTTTATGGTGGAAAAAATAGTCCCGTGAAATACTTATGCCTCAAACACTAAGATCGCCTGAACTGAGTCTTACTTAGGGTGCCAGGTGACTTAGCCATTCCTGATTCCAGCCTTGCGCCCTTGACTTCTGTACTGTACCACACAATTTTTCTTCATTATATCTGGTTAAATATGTCTGTTACAGTTGCATCCTTCTGTGAATAGCTGTTGAAATAACAGCCATTATTCACCAGATAATCACATTATTAAGTACAGTGGTACCTCAGGTTACATACGCTTCAGGTTACATACGCTTCAGGTTACAGACTCCGCTAACCCAGAAATAGTGCTTTAGGATGAGAACAGAAATCGGGCTCTGGCAGCGCGGCGGCAGCAGGAGGCCCCATTAGCTAAAGTGGTGCTTCAGGTTAAGAACAGTTTCAGGTTAAGAACGGACCTCCGGAATGAATTAAGTACTTAACCCGAGGTACCACTGTATTTCAGAATGTTGCAGATTGCTGTGGCAAGTTATAAATGTGCAGTAGCTCTGAGGTTTGTTGCTGTTAAAAGTTTTAAGGTTCTTCTAGATGAGCCATTTGTTTCACTTGAGTGACGTCACCGTCTGTCATTTATGCCATTAATCTTGAAGCAAAATGGAAAGTACTTACATAGTAAATGGCAGCTGAGGCTTTAGACGGTAGTGATGCACATCCCTGGAAGAAATAGTGCAGTTGTCTGTATTGACAGAAGTAAACATTAACATAAAGCTTTCAGTTTAAAATAACAAGTTCTTATTCTTATCTTCTGTCCTGTGATAGAGCCGAAGTACATAAGCAGCAGTATAATGGTGGTATAGTTCTTCCTAAACTTCAGTGGTTTGTATCACTGTAGACTACACACAAGAAGTGGAGATTGTGTGTGTGTGTGTGTGTGTGTGTGTGTGTGTATATGAAATAGGGATGCGGGTGGTGCTGTGGGTTAAACCACTGAGCCACTTGGCTTGCTGATCAGGTCAGCAGTTCGAATCCCCACGAAAGGGCAAGCTCCCGTTGCTTGGTCCCAGCTCCTGCCAACCTAGCAGTTTGAAAGCACGTCAAAGTGCAAGTAGATAAATAGGTACCGCTCCAGTGGGAAGGTAAACGGTGTTAGTCATGCTGGCCACATGACCCGGAAGCTGTCTGTGGACAAATGCCAGCTTCCTTGGCCTATAGAGCGAGATCAGCACTGCAACCCCAGAGTCATCCGTGACTGGACCTAACTGTCAGGAGTACCTTTACCTTTATATATAAAATATCTTCCCCACACAGGTTTTCTGCATGCAGAAGAACCAGAAGAGTTCTCCTTCACATGCTTTCAATATGCATGGGGTTGGGGGAAGGGGGTTATTGGTTGGTTGGTTTTTTGTTCTCATTTTTATCATGTAGTTTTGTGTTGTGAACCATCCTGATATTGTGGATAAAATAATAATAATAATAGGCAGATAATTGGCAAGCATTCAATTCCTCCATCTACAACCTGTAGTAGCAAAGTCTAGGAAGAGTGGTACCACTTTGTTCTGATCATTGCTTAGCCCACCTGTGAATCCCATGGGACAATACTGACTTTCTCTTTTTCCCTTAGATACGATGAAGAGATGGCACAAAGTGAAGTGTCAGATCGTGATTTGAGAAGTCGCTCTGGGCAGTCCATTGGATTGAAGGGAACTCGAGCCAGAGACACTGGAAAATCAGGGCCCCTTACATGGAAGTAGCTGCAGAATGAAGTGTAGACTGACGCTTCCTGAAATTCAGGGCTGTGGGTTTTGTAGGAAGTTTGCTTGAAACGGATGCTCAGATTTTGGATGACCTCCTTCCTGTTTGCAAAATGCTCTAATGGGGGAAGTAATATTGCACAAAGAGGACAGAATAGTTTTCTGTCCGGCAGTGACAAGTACATTGAAGGACTGGACAAAATTGGTTTATTAGCATGTATATAAACAGTTATTACTCAGTTCATTACAGTTTTACTGCAGGACTGTTATGTTGCATGTTGTATGAAATAGTTGTATTAATATATATTATGAGTTAATATAATTGGAAATGAGCTTTTTACCGGTAAATAAATTATTGTGTCTTGCAAAGAAGTGGTTGCTTTCTCACGCATTGCTTCCATAGGAGTCCCCAGTACTTTTCAGTTCAGAGGCACTTGTTTTGTTTTGGACTACAAAATGCCCGTTTTATAGAACTAAACCTGGTGATGCTCAGAATTCCTAAATGAGGGAAATGCCAACAAATAAATACAGAACTCAAGGCAGGTAACACTCCCCCAACAACCCCCCCAGCCCTCCCAAACTGACATTTCAATAAATCAGCAGGGGCTGGAAACCTCAGTGGGCGCTAGCAGGCCCCCAGGTGCCACATTCGACAAAATAATGCATCTTGAAATTCGTATTTTGTAGGGAGAAAAGCTGTCTTTTTTTCTTAATATTTTACTAGAATTGTAAGAGTATACTACTGAAAACACATACAGTGGTGCCCCGCAAGACGAATGCCTCGCAAGACGGAAAACCCGCTAGACGAAAGGGTTTTCCGTTTTTGAGCTGCTTCACAAGATGATTTTCCCTATGGGCTTGCTTTGCAAGACGAAAACGCCTTGCAAGTGTTCCGGGTTTTTTCCGCTCCCCCCCTTTTTCTAAGCCACTAAGCTGCTAATAGCCTTTTAGCCGCTAATCCGCTAAGCCTTTTAATAGCCGCTAAGCCTTTAATAGCCGCTAAACTGCTAATAGCGCTAATCCGCTAATAGGGTTGCTTCGCAAGACGAAAAAACCGCTAGACAAAGAGACTCGCGGAACGGATTATTTTCGTCTTGCGAGGCACCACTGTACCGTATTTTTCGCCCCATAGGGCGCACCTAGGTTTTTTGGGGGGAAATAAAGGAAAAAAAAATATTTCCCCCCCCCAGGTGCAGGGCTGGGACGGGGGAAGCCCGAGCTTCCCCCGACCCCAGCCCCCAGAACAGGCTGCTATCTGCAAGCCACGGCTAGCGGAGAGCTGCGCGAAGCCCGAAGCCTGGGGCGTGCTGAGCTCAGCGCGCCCCAAGCTTCTGGGTGCAGGCAAGCTCTCTGCTAAACTTCCTGAAGCCTGGAGAGCGAGAGGGGTCGGTGTGCACCGACCCCCCCTCGCTCTCCAGGCTTCAGCGAAAGCCTGCATTTGCCCCATAGGATGCACACACATTTCCCCTTCATTTTTGGAGGGGAAAAGTGCGTCCTATAGGGCGAAAAATAAGGTACTTTTATTTTTTTTATTTTTTGCAAAATACACCAAAAGACCAAATCAGTATGGTTCATGTTCGAAATGCCTGTTTTCAAACTACATGTTTCCACTTCTAAAATCTGCTTGTAGAATGGGTGGGGGAACCTAATAAAGCCTTTGTGTACTGGGGATATTGTGACAGGCCTGCTGTCATGACTATATATAGCAAAGACCGATCTATAAGCTGTGTGCTGATACAGCAATGCGTTTCTGCACAATTTGATGTAACGGCTGTTATTGGTAGAAACGACGTCAGTGTTGAGTTTCAAGTATCATTTGCCAATTGTTAATCTGGCAAGCACACTAAGAAACTGGTGCATTGCAGTGGGTTTGTCAGATAGCATCACAAATTGCTACATCAACATTTATTTTTACTCTGAGGTGCTGTGTTCTACTCTTAATAGTCTTTCCATTTTTGCTACTTAAACATGTCTCTGCTTCAGTGCACTAAACCACAATTGTATGCAACTATAGTAGCCACTTCTTTTAAGTCACAAACATGCTGCTGTCACTACTATTAGATGCTACCTTTTGACTTTGGCCAGTTGGTTACCTCTCCTTAGTGATTCTTCTATTTTCCTACGAAGGTGGTCTCCAAGAGAGACAGGAAAAAGGACATCATGTATGGGAAGAGATGCAGCAAAGTAGTGAATTTTTGCACCCCAAGTACACACAATAAAGACAACTCCTGCGGCGTTAGCTGATGTGAGACTGTGGTTCAATACAGACATCGAACCAAATCTTGCTTTCTGAGCACCAAACTAGTTTAGAAGCCAAATGGTACTTCAAGCTTCCAGACAATTGAGCTTATATTATCATCATTCTATTTTACTATTATTTATTGTATTTGTTAGTCGTTTCTTATAAGGTAACTCAAAGTGACTTGCTTTAAGATCGATTCAAAGCACTAAACAAAACCTAAGAATCTGCTGTGTAATGTTGTGGACATTGAACAGCATGGGAGATAACTTGTGTGAAAGGGGAAGATGGGATTAATGAGGAACGCCTTTGTGTTGTGGCTTTAATTTTAAAAAGGCCTATTAATAGCTTTAAGGTTAAGAATGTTTATTTTGTGCAGTCTGCTTTGAAATCCCTCCTGGATTTCTCTGAGCCACTTCTTGGCTGGGAGAAAGCTGCTGTTAACTACATTTGCAGTCCAATTGTGAATGTCATGGTCGTGATGTCATGCATAAAGGCAGGTGTTTCCTCCTCCATCTCCCCAAACACACATTGTTAGGAAATGTTCGCGTGCCCAGATATTGGAAAGAATTATGCCGTTGTAAACGGAAGCATTTTATCATTGTAGCAGATACTTAACCTCCTGAGGAATCGCAAGATGGATGCTGTAAATACTAGCAAAGTTACCCCATATGTACAACTGGGCAGAAAAGCAGGGGGCTGCCCAGTTCACACCCTCGCCCACGGCACAGTGCATGATTCTTTTTTAGATAAAAGTTTTTATTATTTTCACATAACAAATTATTTCAACAATTGTATTTTCCTCCCTTCCCTCAGTTCCTCTTTCTGATTTATTTGCATATATTGTTCTCTGCGTGTTATGAGAATGTAAAAATCTCTAAGTTATACATCTATTATGTCAACAAATAAATTTGTACTTTGTAAAAGGTTCCCATTCCTCCAAAGTTTAACTGCTTTGTGGGGAGGGTGCTGTTATACCTAGCAGAGCTGTGAGATGCAGTGTGTCTTATGTGATATTATATTGGCTATAGCTGAGCCCTGGCATATTGTGAAGACTGGTACCGGCTGGGACACATTATTCAGCGAGCAAAGAGCAGATGGCTAGTATTAAGTAGTGGGTTGACAAAGCCGGCACATTCCGATTGGCCCTTGGACTTCTGTTTGAACTTCCTGCGCTCCCGCTTTGTCTGGTGCACGTCATCGTCTTCACTGGAGGATGCCTCATCACTGCTGGCCTCTTCGTGATGCACTGGAACTGGCTTCCTAGCAAGACGCGGGCTGCTGGCCTTGCAGATCTCCTGGGCGGAGTGTTTAGCAGCTTCCGAGGCCATGGCCTCCTCAATGGCTTTCTGCAGCGTGAGGTCTGGCTTGGCGAGGAGACACTTGCAGACGGATGTCCCGGACCCCGCCGACGATTCGATCCATCGGGGCATCGTCTAAGTCTCGGAACTCACAGTGCATTGCAGCCTGTCGCAGGGCGGCAGTGTAGTTGTTAATTGACTCCCCCTCTGCCTGGTCCGATGGTAGAACGCATGGCGGGCAGCAATCTTGGATGGCTTTGGTGCATAGTGGTTGCGGAGCTTCTCTTGAATCGTGTCCCACGGCACTGCCTGGACTGTTAGAGGCGCAACCAATGCTTGGGCCGTCTCGAACACCTCAGGCCCACAGAGGCTGAGGAATAGGCCCGCTTACGCTACTCTGACACTTCCGTCAGCTCGTTGGCTTGGAGGTAGCAGTCGAACCAAGCGAGGTAGGAGTCCCATGATTCAGAGGCTGGGGCAAACAGCGGTAGAGGCACAAGTGAAGCCATGTTTCCAATGCCGACTTGGTGGGCGATGGATGGAACACAGTGCTCTAGCCGGTACCGTCAGCTCTGAATTGGTACTGTTCAGTGATTTCGCTCAGTGTTTCAGCTCAGTAAGTGTCCAAATCTGGCTGTGCTCTGACGTCCATCCAATCCCATCCTCATCACCAGTATTAAGTAGTGGGTTGACAAAGCAGACGACACAGAGATTTCTCCAATTGGTTCGTTATAGTAAGCTGGAACTGAACTGAACAGCAAACAGCTCAGCCGGCCTGCTTTTATAGGCAGCCGGCTGTCAACATTGTAACAACCACCACCCAGGGTTTCCCGCCTAAAGTAAATGACGTGGACCTGAGTGAGAACTATATACCATATACGATACTCCTGGTGGCCAGGGATGTGTACTTCAATACATAACAGCTAGAGCTCAAACAACACAGTTAAAGCTGCCTGTTTGTTGTGACAAAGTGCTGATGGTTAAGGACAATATGGCACATGAGACAGGGTCCCCCCACTCTGACACAAACTCCCTGTGGTTTGGGCATGTCCCACATGCAATCCTATCTCGGATCCTTGTCTACTACAGTTTGAGCAGATTTAAACAAGATTTGAAAGCGTCAGCCTACTAAAAGTCATAATCACTGTATGATCCAAAGGGACAAGGTGAGTTGACTCCCCTATTTTATGGGGGGGGGCAGCTGCTGCTTGTTCCATGGGGCTGGAGGATGAGGACATCAGCAATCCATGTTCTGGGAATTTTTATTTGAAGCCAGTTCTATTCGGGTCCAAAATTGACAAAATATGAAAGATCTGCATCTTCTGATCTCTTTTTCTTTGCTTCCTCACAGCTTATGTATTTTCCCCTGTTGCTGCTAGCTACACTGAAGGGGGGAAACATGCAGTAACCTGTATGTCTCTGAAGGAAGAGATAGGAGAGCCACCTTCAAATTTCTTAAGGGCTGTCACATGGCAGAAGGAGCAAGCTTGTTTTCTCCTGGTCTGGAGGGTAGGGCCAGAACCAATGGATTCAAGTTACAAGGAAGGAGATTCTGACTAAACATCAGGGAGAACTTTCTGATCCTAAGAGCTGTTTCACAGTGGCATGGACTCCCTTGGGAGGTGGGTGGTGATGGAGTCTTGTTTTTAAGCAGAGGCTGGATGGCCATCTGCCATGGATGCTTTAGTGGAGATTCCTGCATTGCAAAGGGTTGAACTAGATGACCCCAAGGGTCCCTTCCAACACTGTCCTTGCCTCCCTACTGTGGGTTATGGCATACTTAAAAAAGGAGTATGGCTGCACACACCCCATACAATTGAAGCACATGGCTTCCCCCAAAGAGCCCGGAATACTTCAGCTTAAGGGTGCTGTGAATTATAGCTCTGTAAGGGGGAAACTAGAGTTCCCAGGATTTTGGGGTGGGGTAGGGTGGGAGCTCTGTGCTTTAAACATATGGTGTGTTTAAACTCCCAGTAGTGGGAGTTTGGGCCAGTGTAGGAACACTGCTTAGAGAGGGGGTTGTTGGGTATTGATGGAACTATGTTCACTCACTGGGATGGGAGGCTAAACCTGACTACTAGTCTACACATCAGTTTCCCAAGTCGAGTTTTCCTTGTGCCAACCAATGCAGCAGCTTTCATGAACCTGGTGCCCTCCATATGTTTTGGACTGCATTTCCCATCAGCCCCAGTCCCCACAACAGCCCTGGTTATTAATGGGATGTGAAGGAGGGCTGGCATGACAACGTTCTTCCATTCATTCTCCACTTCTCTGTTCACCATTGAGACAAGCAAAGAGGTAGAGGCAGGCATGCCTTGCAGATCTGGTTATAAGCCTCCCCATGGTTACTACAAACTGATCCGTAGGAATTTCCGCCCACAGCAATGAATGTCAGCCATTCTCTGCTCAGCTTCCCAACTGACCTCAGGCAATGATGCTACAAGTGGACTGGATGAGTCAGGGAGGATATGACTGTCAACCACTGGTAAGCATGACGGCTAATTGAAGCCTCCATGTTCAGAGCTGAGGCCAAACAGTGAGGGGGAGCAATTGCCTTGATTACCTGCTTGTTTGGCAGCATCTATCTGGTCCCTGTTGGGATACAGGATGCGGTGGACTTTTGGTGTGCTTCAGAAGAGCTTGAGCAACCTCTGCACAAGGTTAAGCAATTCTCAAAAAAGAGGGCTAGAAAAGTATTTGGCAAAATGTATTTTGCAACTTCTTTGCGAAATATAATACATACTCTGAATGGGAATAAAAATTGCAGCCTCTACTGCACCTGCATTTGAATTTCTAAAACATAACATATTCAATCATTTGGTTTGTGTGTGTAGTTAGGGGGAAATGGACTAGCAAATATACATGAATATATTTATATCTTATATAACAGAAGTATGCACAGTTTTGTCCAGAGGTTAAAGAGAAGCATATGATAAAAAGGTGCAAAAAAGAGTGGGAAACTGAGGAAGAGATAAAAATTACAAAACCAAGAGATTCTTGTGTCATTTGGGCTAATGGTTGGGTATCTTTACAAACAAGGAATAGCTACATTCCTGCAAAGAAGATGCATTCAGAAATGCAAATGCCTGCCTTGAAACTAGAGACAGCAGCTAAATCTCGATTACAGTCAAAGAATGACAGAAAAGGTGCACAGGTAGTCCATGGCCATTTAGAGTAACATCATTTATTTCCCACCAGGGGGCCTGTGTGGGTTAGTATTTTCCATTTATGAACTAGTTTACAAAACCCTTTGCCAAGCCAAATCCTGCAACCATTTACAATAAAAGACAATCAATCCATTCAAAATGGCTGAAACAATGCGCTTTGTGAGCTCTCATTCCCCTCTGGCAGTCATTGCCTCTCATTTCAGAGCTAGTAGGAAAAGGGTTCATGGAGCTGAGGAAGAAGACTTCTGGGCCAAAACCCTGCCATCAAGTCAGTGCAGATGATGCTTAGCTAGATGGACCAACAGCCCGTAGCACCTTCCGGTGCTAATTAAAGATGTAACTGAGGCAAATTATTGACAAAAAGAAAAACAAATAGCTGTGGAACGCCCTCCCATCGGATGTCCAAGAGAACAACTACTACCAGACTTTGAGAAGACATCTGAAGACAGCCCTGTTTAGGGAAGCTTTTAATGTTTGATGGATTACTGCATTTTAATGTTTTGTTGGAAGCCACCCAGAGTGGCTGGGGAGGCCCAGCCAGATGGGCGGGGTATAAATAATAAATTATTGTTATTACAAGAAATATGTAGAATAGCTAAGCAAGTATTAGAAACCACCCCAGAACTGGCCCTACTAAACATATTCCAAGACAATAATGCCCACTCACATCACAAAAGAACTCATAACCCTCCTACACTCAGCAGCCAGAAACATTATAGCCAAACACTGGAGAGACCTGTCAGGAGTAAGCATGGACCAATGGTACCAAATAGGATGGGAAACAGCCCTACTAGAAAAATTAACCAATAAACTGAAACTGACACGGGGACAAATGGAAGAAGATACCTTCACCCCGGTATGGCTCCCCTTTATCACATGCACAGCCCAACAAGACAATGACAAGAACCCACCTGTGGCATTCGCACACAGACCCCGGTCGTTTCACGGACTATTGACCTGTACACCACTACTTTATCCTTCCGCTTAAAACCAATTTTGCGGAAGAAACCCCAGGGTTCCCCGGTGAAGAATTGAGTCTCAGTCAGGTAGAGTTAACAATGAAGATTAAAGTTTATTTCAAACACAATCAAATTTTAAAATATATTCCAAACGCTGTCACTCTATTCCCTCTCAGTCTTGTCCCTGTCTCTAACTCACTCTGACTACTCCATCTCCCCCCCCCAAAAAAAAGAACCAACTGCACTAATGGACAAAAACGGCTTTCTTACTGGTCAACCTGTTAACCCTTTCTCTCCCCCAATACAAACGTATCCCCCAAAATTGGGCAAATGCCACACCGCCAACAGCATGTGAATCAATACGGCTTAACCCGATTCAAAAACACCTCCCCTCCCCCCCCACGAAAACAAAGTTCACCACAGCCAACCCCAAACAAGCAACCGCACCCTAGGCCAACCCCAATTTCTCTCACCACCAAAGGAACGCAAGCACTGACACAAAACCCCACACATATATTAAGCAAAATAGAAACCTCTCCTCCCGACCCCACCCCACCCCCCACGGCCCCCTCCACCTCTTCCCCCCTTTACTTCCTAATGTAACCCCAATGTCTCAACAAATGAAACTGACCTATGGAAAATGTAACTTGGAAAAAGAGACATTGTGCATACCTTTGTAAACCAAGAAAACTTTAATAAAAATACAGTGGTACCTCAGGTAAAGAACTTAATTCGTCTGTTCTTAAC